>NC_087157.1:4732500-4737500 GCF_035594125.1 Scylla paramamosain | reverse complement strand
CCAACTCCATGGAAAGTTGTCAGCAGAAAATTACATCTCAAGAGGCCGCGCATCTCACGGGCAGATTTGTTTCAGGTTGTCCTTCCTCCAAAACTGTACGTGATTTCTGTGAGCTCTTCAGTTTGTGTTCGTGTTTCCTGTCCGTGTTATATCTGCAGCATCCCACTTTATACAATACTGAGGCAAAAGGCTGCATCTCCACCTTTAATTTATATAGTAAGCGTAACTTCAAGAAAAATATTGACACGTACAGAGCGAAGTATGATATTGGTAGTGGTTTTGAAAATGCACTTTAGTCTGAGCGAGTCCATTCTCTAACGAGGGGGGAAGGTGTGGGAGAGGAAGAGGAGGAGGAGCAAGGCAGCCAGTTATGACAAGAGACACGGGACGGGCGGAGAGACAAGGACAACTTCAAATACTGTGAATACAACTGCCAGCACCGCCACCTCTAGCACAACAGCAACAACAACAACTACTACTACTACTACTACTACTACTACTACTACTACTACTACTACTACTCCTACTAACTACTATTACTACTACTACTACTACTACTACAACTGCAACTACAACAACAACATCTACATTTAGTAACTTGTCCACACACGCATCCATACATAGCTACATTCATGAACTCCCCGGAAGATAAGCAAACACAGGTCCTCACGCCTAATTTGCGAGCGCGCGCACACACACACACACACACACACACACACACACACACACACACACACACACACACACACACACACACACACACACACACATTATGCACGTTTTAAGAAACCACAGACACACTCTAACCATAAAACATTACACTGTTGCATTCAACCACCACCACCACCACCACCACCACCCTGGGCTGGAGCGTGGAGAACGTGACTCACAGCTTTAAACATTTACCTAAGACCTCGGGCTGCACCTGAGAGAAGAAGAGGAGGAGGAGGAGGCAAACTGCATCACACACTCCCAGGCTCGTGACCCACATACAACACGCACCACCGCCACGCCCGAATGACTAAGATATAAGGGATGAAAAGTATTCCTTACGAAAGGCGACTGAAGCTTTTAAATTTACATTCCTTTCAGAGACGTGGATTAAGAGGGGATCTTACTGAGGTGTTTAAATGCCATAGGGAATGTAACAAGTATGACGAAAGCAATTCCCAGGGTCAGTAATCAGGATAGGACAAGAAATAATGGGTTCAAGCTTGATGAAGTTACATTTAAAAGGGAATAAAAAGGAATCGGTTCTGATATAAAGTGGTGGATGAATGGAATGGACTCACTAATCAGGTTTTTGGTGTCGAGTCATTAAGGAGCTTTAAAAGAGGATTAGACACATTTATGAATGAGGATGATAGGCGGAAATAGGAAGGAAAGTTTCATACAAGGACTGCCACGTACAGACCTGATGGCTTCTTGAACCTTCCTTTATTTCTTCAAGTTCTTAGGTTCGTATGTTCGTTTATATGTCCCTTATCACATCCACTACCACACCACACCACACCACACCACACCCATTACCTTCCCCTTCATAACACGAACCATCTAAACCATCCCAGTCTCCTAATCTCCTACACACATCCCTATTCCGCCCATCCACATACTCCCCCTCACCTCCTGCCCCTCGCCACCCATCCTCATCTACTCCACCTGTTCCACCGTCATCACGCCGTGGATTGTCATGCAGGCAAGGTATAGCGAGGCGGGGCGCAGGTGCATGCAAGAGAGAGACAGGTGTGTGCTGGTGATATGAGAGAGAGAGAGAGAGAGAGAGAGAGAGAGAGAGAGAGAGAGAGAGAGAGAGAGAGAGAGAGAGAGAGAGAATCAGTTCCTACAGGATTTGTGTGTGTAATAGTTTTGAGCTTCACTTTTGCCTTCTCTCTCTCTCTCTCTCTCTCTCTCTCTCTCTCTCTCTCTCTCTCTCTCTCTCTCTCTCTCTCTCTCTCTCTCTTTGTTACTGAGAAAGCGAATGAAATGAAGAATGCAACTGAAAGAAAGGGTGAGGCAAAGAGAAAGAGAGAGAAAAAAATAATAGAGAATCAGAATGAAGGAGGGACACGGGTAAGAGAGGGTAGGAGAGAGAGGGGAAGGGGGGTAAAGGAAGGAAAAAAGAGGGAAGGGAAAGAAAAGATAATAACAAAAAATAAAAGGGAGAGAAGGAGGGTGTTTCAGAATCCATCCCATTTTTAGGTAATAAGAAAATTGGATCGTGCGGAACTACCTCCTCCTCCTCCTCCTCCTCCTCCTCCTCCTCCTCCTCCTCCTCCTCCTACTCCTACTCCTACTCCTCCTCCTCCTCCTCCTCCTCCTCCAACCGCCTCCCGCCACTTCCCAATGGAAACAATTGCTGCAATCGGTATACCATGGATTATTCGAGAGAGAGAGAGAGAGAGAGAGAGAGAGAGAGAGAGAGAGAGAGAGAGAGAGAGAGAGAGAGAGAGAGAGAGAGAGAGAGAGAGACGGAAACATAATTCATACTACATATAGACATTGACAGACAGATAGATAAAAAGATAGATAGACACGAGCAGGCAGACAGACAGACAGACAGACAGACAGACAGACAGACAGACAGACAGACAGACAGATAGGCAGACAGACAGACAAAGATAACACACACAAAAAAACAGACTTAAAAGTACACACATAGAAAAGTCAGACAGACAGACAGACAGACAGACAGACAGACAGACACAGACAAAAGACAACCAGACAGAAAGACACTGAAACTGAAAAAAAAAATATGTATATACAAGACAAAACAGGAAACAGGAAACAAAAGGCACAGCAAGGCACAAGAAGTACAATAATTTCCCATCACGCGTAACAAATATTCCAACATTTCAACATCCCAGCAAAAGCGAGAGCGAGAGAGAGAGAGAGAGAGAGAGAGAGAGAGAGAGAGAGAGAGAGAGAGAGAGAGAGAGAGAGAGAGAGAGAGAGAGAGAGTGAACTGCATCAAAGAAAGAGAGACAGACATAAAAAAAAAAAACACGACACATCAAGCACAGCACATCCACCAATCCCCATGACGCAAAAAAAAAAAAAAAAAAAAAAACAGCAGCTGCGCCAGAGGAAAAAAAAAATCAAAAAGACACTCTGAAGATTCTTTCCATCTCTCATTGGACATTTGCAGCATTTTCCCGGTGTCATTGTGTCCAACATTTGCACAGCCCCTTTGTGCCCCGGCGAGGTGGAAGCGCCGGCGTGTCCTCGGAAGAGTTTCAGGTAAATTAAAGAGGAGGAGAGCGGAGGGGAGCAGAGGGGAGTGGCGGGTGGATGAGGGAGGGAATGAGAAGCAAGGAAGGGAGAGAATAGCAGGTGGCGGAGAGAAAGGAGGGCAAAGGAGAATAAAGAGAAAGAAGGAGGAGAATAACAGGTGAGGGAGCTAGGAGCAAGCAAGGAGAGGATAGCAGGTGCAGAGAAAGGAGGAGAGGAAAGAAGAATAAAGAGGAAGGAGAAGAAGTAGAATAAGAGGAGGGGGGAAGGAAAGGTAAGGAGAAAGAGAGAGAGAGAGAATAGAAGGTGGGGGAGAGAAAGGAGGAGATAGGAGAATAAAGAGGAAGGAAGAGAGAGAAAATAACAGGTGGGGGGGAAGGGAAGAAGCAAGGAGAGAGAGAGAGAGAGAGAGAGAGAGAGAGAGAGAGAGAGAGAGAGAGAGAGAGAGAGAGAGAGAGAGAGAGAGAGAGAGAGAGAGAGAATAAGCGAAGGAGAGAATGGAGGGGAAAGAGAATAAAGAGGAGGGAGAGAGAAAATAACAGGTAGTGGTGGGGAAAGGGGGAAGCAAAAGAAGAGGGAACAGAAGATGGAGGAGAGAAAGGAGGGAGAAAAGGAGAATAAAGAGGAAGAAAAAGAAAGAGAATAACAAGTGAGGGAGGAAAGGAGAACCAAGGAAAGAATAAAAGGTGGAGGGAAAGGAGAGCAAAGGAGAACAGAGAAATGGGAGAAGAAACGAGAGGAAAGGAGAACAAAGAGGACGGTGGAAGGAAGAACAACAAAATAATAGAGAGTAAAAGAGAAAAGGGGGGAGATAAAGGGGAATAAAGAGGAAAGGTAGAGGAAAGAAGACAAATAATGAAAAATAAAGAGGAGAACGAAGATAAAAGAGGAAGACGAAGAAGAGAAGAGTAGGTGAAGGAGAAATAAGAATAAAGAGGGGAAAAGGAGAGGTGAGAACGGATGAAAGGAAAACAGAACAGAAAAGAGAGGACGGAAGAGAAGGTGGAAGAGAAAGGAGAATAAGAAAGGCTGAAGAGAAGAATGCACATAATAAAACAAAAGATAACAGGAAGAAAAGGGAATAAGAGAAGATAGAGAATAACAAGTAGAGAGAATGGTGGAGAGGAGAACACACGAAAGAGAGAGAAAGAGATAAGAACCACAGGAAGGACAGGATAGGAAATAAGAAATAAATAAAAATAAAATGAGAATAAAGGCAAGAAAAGACACAAGAGAAAAGAACTAAGAAAATAAGAACAGAGGCAAGTAGACAAAGGGAAACAGATGATAAAGGAAGGAAGAAGGATAAAAGACAAAAGGTAAACAATATAGAAAAAAAATAAAGAATAAAGGAAAAGAAAGGAGAAAGGAGATAAGAACATACTGGAAAGAGAAAGAAGGAGAGAAATAGGGAAGGAGAGATAAATCAAGGAGGGAAAGAACCAGGAGAGGGGAAAAAAATGAATGAGTGACAAAGGAGATTAAAGATGAGGAAAAACGGAAGAACAGGAGGAAGTGAAGAGGAAGAGGGGAACCACCTGACTCAAACGAAGGAGGGAGATAAGGAAGGAGGAAACAATGGACCCAATGAAGGAGGGGAGAAGGGAAAAGTGGAAAAAAATAAACAAGTAACTACGGAAAGAGGGAATGAGAGAAAGGGAGGAAAGGGGAGGAATCGGAAAGAAATCAAGGGAATGGAAGGGACATGAAGAAAAGGAGGGAAGGGAAGGGAAGAAGGGAAGTCAAGGAAGAACGAAAGAAGTACACGGGAT
>NC_087157.1:4727500-4730000 GCF_035594125.1 Scylla paramamosain | reverse complement strand
ATACACAGACACGCCAGGCTTGGATGGTCGCACGGATGGTTGCCTGGATGGTCGCACGCCTCTCGCCAAAGGGATCACATTTTAGGCTTCAGGAGGTCGTCTGCGTTGTCGTGGGGGTGTGGGGACAAGAGCTGACGGAGACGGGGACGGAGGAGGGCAGGTGGAAGAAGAGGAGAGGGTGAGGGGAGAGGAGGGGAAGAGGGAGAAGAGATGGGATGAGAGGAGAGGCGAGAGGAGAGACAGGAAGGAGAGTGAGAGGGAGGAGAGGGGATGAGAAGAAGGATGTGACGAGGAGGAGGTGGGATGAGGGTGGTGAGAGGAAGGGGGATGAGAGGAGAGGTTAGAGAAAGGGTAAGAGGGGTGAAAGAAGGGATGATAACATTGAGAGGAAGGGAGAGGTGGGACGAGAAGATAGGGTGAGAGGAATGAGAGGGAGAGACGAGAGGGGGCTGGAGAAAGGCAGAAATAAGGATAGGTATGGAGAATAAGATAAAAAGGGATAGAGAAAACCAGAAGAAAGAATGGATAGGAAGAGTAAGATAAAGGAAGCATGAAGGAGGGAAAGCATAGATAGTAAAGAAAAAGGAATAGGAAGAGGAATGGGGGAGTGGGAGAGAGTAAAGGAGAGGAAGGGTAAAAGGGAGAATACGTAAGGGTGATTGCAGGAGGAGTAAAGTGATTGGGGGCGAGGAGAAAAGGATTGGGTAAGAGAGGGAAGGAAGGCCGCGGTGGTGGTGGTGGTGGTGGTGGTGGTGGTGGAGGAAGCGGGAATCGAACACGGGGGTTGCAAATCGACGGTCTTCTTTTATAGCGGCGCGCAGACCATTTCCCCTCTATTATTATCGAGAGAGAGAGAGAGAGAGAGAGAGAGAGAGAGAGAGAGAGAGAGAGAGAGAGAGAGAGAGAGAGAGAGAGAGAGAGAGAGACCCCACACACCCCAACAGATGAGAAGGAAATTAATACAAACACAACCAAACTGGAACAGCACAAAAAGGAGGAGGAGGAGGAGGAGGAGGAGGAGGAGGAGGAGGAGGAGGAGGAGGAGGAGGAGGAGGGGATCTTCCTCTTCCTTCCTCTCGTTTTGCCAGAAACCCGCCACGACCCGAAGACTTCCGCGGCAAGACTCAAATTGGAAAACTTGGACGATATATGTATGAGGAGGAGGAGGAGGAGGAGGAGGAGGAGGAGGAGGAGGAGGAGGAGGAGGAGGAGGAGGAGGAGGAGGAGGAGGAGGAGGGTCGGGATACGCTCTGATATGAAGGACCCGACCCGACAGACCCGACACACCACCACCTTCCGCGTGCCGACAATAAACTGAGTGGCGGGCGTAACTGCAACCCAGAGAGAGAGAGAGAGAGAGAGAGAGAGTTACCCTCCCTGCTACAAACCACCACCACCACCACCACCGCCACCGCCGCCACTAGACAGCCCAGTACATACCAAACTTACTGCAGCGCGCGACATAAAACACACTAATAACAACCACTGGTATATACACACAGCGCCACGCAGCACTAATAGTTACCGTAAATAGCCAAGCAAAGATACAACGACAACGCACGAGATACATACGTTTTATACCCACCAACCAAAAGGCTCCGAATGCTACTAGAAAAACGTACAACTCGTAAAAAAAAAACGTACCGAAACCGTATAGCGAAGTAACGTAACAGTAAAAACACCACATAACTTACGGACTCTATATTCTGAGCGTATTCTGAAACACCTCCGCGCTGCACCTCCATTACTTTCAAAAGGCTCCATATAGTTGAAGCTACACGTGTTTTTGAGGGCGCCTTTATACAGTTATAGTGACAGATTATCAAAATTCCTGTCTTAAAAAGGAAAAACAGTCTTGAGAACCTTGCTCATCATCTCTGTGGCCTTTACAACAGTCGTGGTGAGAGAGCAAAGCGTTTTAAAATACACAGACAAAGTTTATCCTACTGTATACATTGTTCCGTTAAGCCTCAGACATATAAATAGCAAACAGTCTTGAGAACCCAGCTAATCATCATCCTTGTGCCCTTAAAGAAAAAAAATACATACATAGAGAAAAATACATACATAAAGTCGTGGTAGGAGAGTGAGAGAGAGCAAAGCGTTTCAGGATACGTAACCAAACTTTATCCTACCGTAACCCTTATCCCGTTCATCCCCGGACACATAAAAAGTAAGATAACCTAAATATAAAAACACGGCCGTGAAATTAATAAGACGAGACAAAACCAATTACCGAAGGAGAAGAAAAACGGAGGGAGGGAGGAAGGAGAGAGGCGGAGGCGAACCTTTAATAGGGAAGACAGTCATTAGGGTGTGTAAATATAGTTTGCATATGAATGAGTATTGCGGAATAAAGAGTTTTTGATTGGACTACACATACTCGTGAGGGGGAGGAGGAGCGAGATGATAGGGAAGAATAAAGCTATAAGATGTATGAGGAGGAGGAGGAGGAGGAGGAGGAGGAGGAGGAGGAGGAGGAGGAGGAGGAGGAGGAGGA
>NC_087157.1:4712500-4725000 GCF_035594125.1 Scylla paramamosain | reverse complement strand
CTCCTCTTCCTTCTCCTCTTCCTCCTCCTCTTCCTCCTGCTCTTCCTCATTCTCTTCCCCACCATCATGCCAGCACTCCTAGCAATAATAATAAACTACTTCAAAATGCAGGCAGTGTAGGGTGAAGCACACACGCAGGAAGCACCAATAACCCTTATACACGATGTAGTACAAGTGGAGTCCAGGAAGCAACAACGAGAGGGTGTAGGAGCAGGTACTGGCACACCAACCACATGATCGCATTGTTACCGTTACAGCACCGTGAATCACCACAAAATCATGAAGTAGTCAATGTCCTCCTCCTCCTGCTTAAACTTCGGTCTCGTCCACACTGTAGTAAAGAGACACGTGAACCTTCCACCAACCATCCCCACTACACCATCACCACCACTAACAACCACAACCACCACCTTTACTCGTCTCATACTAACACACTTCCCAAGCCAGTATACAGAAATGTTAGCTCTCTCACCACGACTATTTTCAAAGGCCACGGAAATGATCAGCCGGGTTCTCAAGACTGTCTCTCCTTTTAATGATGTAGAAATCTTGTTAATATGCGATTAGAACCGTAAAAATGCCCTTAAAACCGTGTAAATTCAACTGGAGCCTTTTGAAATAGTGGCGGTGCGGCGCATATGTTTCAGAATATGGTCCTAAGCAGTAGTACCCGGACCTTACTTAACATAGCAAGGGACCTTTTAGTGGCTCTTGGTGGCCCTCTCACTCTCACTCTCTCTCTATTACCAATCAATATTAACTCACACACTTACCCTCACCCCAAGCAGGCCACGCACCGCACGCCGCCACACGCACATACCTGAGGGAGGGAAGAGAGCCACGTTAGCACACCTATACTCACGACACACCTCTTGCAGCACACGCCCGATTACTACACCTGCATTTATTTCTGTGTTATTTCCCAGAAGCGAACGTGATGAAATGAGATGGAATGGGATGGGATGGATGACGAAGCGCGCGCACACACACACGCACACACACACATCAATCATTTCCTACCTATCTCAGCTCTTTCTTCTATTTCTTTCTCCATTTCCCTTCCCTTCCCTTTCTCCTCCTCCTCCTCCTCCTCCTCCTCCTCCTCCTCCTCCTCCTCCTCCTCCTCCATCAGTCCTCCTTCGGTCTTTCCTGTCTTAAGAGGTTATGGTGACGTGTAGTGTCACCCGCCCACGCCCAGCCCACGCCCACACTCCGCCAGAGGTTACGCCCATAACAAAGCCATCCCCCCTCCACACCCCATCCCTCCCACCGTCCCGCCCACAGCACTCACCCTCCCCCCATCAGTCCGCCCATATGGCCATATCCACCCACCTCCACCCTCCTGAAAAGATTATGTATCACACACACACACACACACACACACACACACACACACACACACACACATTGATCCATCTCAGTATGTACACAGCGTCGCCATGGCCAGGTGTATGTGTGTGTGTGTGTGTGTGTGTGTGTGTGTGTGTGTGTGTGTGCGCAGGAGGTGTGGCATGTTATATCAGTACGCCGCCCCCTCAGCTTTGCTATTTAAGGATATATCAAACGTTTTTACTGAATAATTTTGTGTAGAGAGCGCTGGTGCCTCTCCTCCACTACTACTACTTTTATACCTCCTACCTCCTCCTCCTCCTCCTCCTCCTCCTCCTCCTCCTCTTCCTCCTCTTCCTCCACTTTTATCTCCTAAACCTCCTCCTCATTTACCTTCTCTTACTCCTTGTTCTCCTCTTGTTTTACCTCCTCTTCCTTCCCCATTTGTTCCTCGTCCTCTCCATCCTCCCTTTACTACTACTACTACTACTACTACTATAGCCACTACTTCTCTCGTATCCTGCCTCATAATCCTTCATTTACTTCTTTCTTTCTTTTACAAACCCTACTGTCTTTCTTCCTTCCTTTTTTTTCATCTAAGACTTTCATTTTCCGCTATCACTCTTTCTTTTCCTGACTCCGTGTTTTCTCTTTCGTCTTCCTCGCCGTGACTTCCAATAATTCCTCTTCACCATTACTCTTCCTCTCCTACATCAACCTTAATATTCCTCCTGCATTCTTTCCTCCCTCCTCATTCTCCTTCCTTCCTTCTTTTGTCAGTTCCTTGCCTTTTTTATTTCTTTCTTTCTTTCTTTTTTTTTTTACCACGACCTTCTCTATCACCTCCATTACTAAAGTACTAGACTCTTCTTCTTCTTCCCTCCCTCCCTCCCTCCTCTTCCTCCTCCTCTTCCTCCTCCTCATAAGGTAAATATTCCACTAATCCTTGCCTGGCCATAAGACGTGCTCCACCCCTCTTCCACCTGTCCCACTCCATCACCAACTCCACAAATACCTGTCCAGTACTCTCTCTCTCTCTCTCTCTCTCTCTCTCTCTCTCTCTCTCTCTCTCTCTCTCTCTCTCTCTCTCTCTCTCTCTGTCCATTAGCAAAGCCGTTTTTCACGCATGTCACATCCACCAAAGCTGTTATTTTTTTCTTTTTTTCTTTATTCCACTTTCTCTGGTCTTCATCTTCGTTCTTTCCTTTTTATTGCTTTTCTCCTGTTCTCTTGTTTTCCCACTAGCTTTTGTTTTTTTCTCATTTTATATATTCTTCCTTTTTTTTTTTTCTTCACCTCCTTCTCCTCCTTGTCGTCATCTTCTTTTGTAGTCCTCGTGCTGTGACCTTTACAAACTTTCCTACCCTGTTCATGATCAGCCTCTTGTGTCTCCTAATTAATCCTCTCTCTCTCTCTCTCTCTCTCTCTCTCTCTCTCTCTCTCTCTCTCTCTCTCTCTCTCTCTCTCTCTCTCTCTCATACACACACACACACACACACACACACACACACATACACACACCATTCAAACCAATACATACGGATTAATAGCATACATACATACATATATACATACATACATACACGTAGTATATATACCTACATACATATGGACGCTTACATTAGAAAAGATAAAAACAGAAAGGAAATAAGGAACAAAACATGACCTAGCCTAAACTAGCACATAAAAGAAAGCACAATTTTAAGAATACAAAAAAAAAAAAAAAGAAAGAAAGAAAAAATACATAGGAAATAATATCAATACATTTAATTCTAATCACTTAGATCCTTACTGATTAAAGGTGTACTTAACTTTTGAACAGCTGAACTAAACATTAATATTCATGTAGGGAAGAGAGAGAGAGAGAGAGAGAGAGAGAGAGAGAGAGAGAGAGAGAGAGAGAGAGAGAGAGAGAGAGAGAGAGAGAGAGAGAGAGAGAGAGACAGACAGACAGACAGATAAAAAGACAGACAGACAGACAGACACTTTAAACGCGATCCTTAACCCACCACCAAGGCACAGACAGACACACTCTCTCTCTAAGGGCTAAGGACTCCCCGCCAAGGTCACAGCGCCTCCAGGTGAGCGCCCATACAGGTGAACTCCCCCATTAGCCCGGCCACACCTGCCCTCAGCCCCCAGGCCACTCCTCGGCAGCTAAGTGGCGGCGGGAGAGAGTCAATTGGTTTTATTTAGTTTACTGGAGGAGGAGGAGGAGGAGGAGGAGGAGGAGGAGGAGGAGGAGGAGGAGGAGGAGGAGGATAAAGAAGCATTACGGAAGAACAAACTGCACCATTACTACTGACCCTTACGAGGAAGAGAAGGAAGAGGAAGAGGAGAAGGAGGCAGTGAGGAATATAACAATAAAGAGAAGTTAGGAAGTGGAGAAGAAAATTACAAAGTGGTGATAGAAAGACGAGAGCAATGAACATAAAGGCAGAAAATTACTGACCATAACTACACAGGCGTTGTAATGTTGTTGTTGTTGTTTTTTTTCATTTTTTTATTTCAGGCTTGAGAGGAAAACATTCATAATTATCTTTTTTTTTTTATCAAACATTCCATATCCAAAGTTATATTCCTAGTCTTTCCATTCCATTTACTTCCCTTCTTCCTTCATTCCTTCCTTCTTACCTTCCTTTCTTCTCCTCCTCTTCCTCCTCCTCCTCCTCCTCCTCCTTCTTTTCCATCTCCTACTTTTTCTCCACTCATCTTCATCCTCCTTATCTATTTTCCTAATACAGTCGTTGTCCTCCTCCTCCTCCTCCTCCTCCTCCTCCTCCTCCTCATCATCATCATCATCATCATCATCATCATCACCATCATTACTATTATTACTATCACTATCATTTAAGAGAATCATTATCATCATTATCTCCACCACCACCATCACCATCAGCCCACGGCGCATCACCATCACCCCGTTCACTCTCACCACCACACCATCATCATAACGTAATACTTATGCAACGCCCACACATACATACATACATACATACATATACACGAGTATTGCGCGCTTTTATAAGGTTCCGAATGTGGTAATTAGTTCATTCATAAAGCCAAATGACGGTGGTGCTGGTAGTGGTGGTGGTGGTGGTGGTGATGGGGGTGTATTTTTACGTCTGGCAATGGTGTTGTGGACTATGGAAGAGTAGTTTGGGATATAATCATTCTCTCTCTCTCTCTCTCTCTCTCTCTCTCTCTCTCTCTCTCTCTCTCTCTCTCTCTGACACAAGCATACAACGTCAAAAACAAAGCAAACACACGATAAACAGACAGAAATGACTAACGAGAGAGAGAGAGAGAGAGAGAGAGAGAGAGAGAGAGAGAGAGAGAGAGAGAGAGAGAGAGAGAGAGAGAGGTAGTGCCAGGCAAGAGGGATTGCCAGAGATGGGCTGATTGTCCGCCTAATTGAAACGACTGGAAAGAGACTGGAAACAGGACTGGAACGAGCTCTCTCTCTCTCTCTCTCTCTCTCTCTCTCTCTCTCTCTCTCTCTCTCTCTCTCTCTCTCTCTCTCTCTCTCTCTCTCTCTCTGGAATCATGAACATTAACCTCACCAAAAAAAACGCTACCTAGAATTACTAACATCCATTGAAACACTAAATAAAAAGAAAAGATAGGAAAAGAAAAAAAGAATGAAAAACGAAAAGAACACGCACACTAAAACCTACCTAAAAAAAATAATGGGAATGGGAATGGGAATCGACTCAATGCTCTTTTGGAATCAGGAATCTCATACACGATGGTACAGTAATCCTGGAATATTAATAAAGTACTCACAATAAATAAAAAAAAAAAAAGGGATATATAAAGGATGGAGGAGGAGGAGGAGGAGGAGGAGGAGGAGGAGGAGGAGGAGGAGAGAGTGGTGGGGGGAAGAGGGAGGATCATAGTGGAGATGCTGGTGCGGTGAGAGGATGAGAGAAGAGAGGGATGTGGAGCAGAAATTATATGAGAGGAGGGTGGAGGGAGTGTTGAGATAGGAGGGGAGTGAGAGGGGATGCAAAACCTGGAGAGGGCCGGGAGTGGGGGAGGAAGTGTTGGGGAGGGAGTGATAGAAAGGACGGAGTGAGGGGAGGGAGCGAGTGAAGGAAGGGAGGGAAAGAGAGAGGAAGTGTTGGGGAAGTAGTGTTGAGGAGGGAGTAAGTGATAGAGAGGATAAGTGTTGGAGGGAGTAAGGGGAGTGTTAGGAGGGAGTGAGAGGAGGGTGAGGGGGAGTGAGAGGGGAGGGAGTGATGAGTGGTGTTTCTGATTGGCAGAGTAAATTGGCAACATGGAGTAGAGGATACCCAGGGGAGAGGAGGGATGGGGAGCAAGAGGGGAGGAAGAAGAAGGGGAAGTGGGGTGGGAGGACAATGCAGCTGGGAGGAAGGGGGGAAAGGATGGGGAGAGAAACTGTGGGAGGCAGGAGAGAGACAGAAAGTAAGAAGAGAGGGGGAAAGGAAGAAGTACAGTCAAAAAAGAGAGGAAGGGGAGAGGATGGGAAGAAGGGGGAAGGTTAAATAAATGGATGACTAAAGGAGGTTAAGAATTCTTCTCTTAACCTTGTCTTTCTGTTTTCCTGTTAATACTAAATTTTCCGTTATTTATTCTAGGCTAAGTTAGGTCAACGTAAGGCAGGATAGGATAAGCCAGAGTAAGACAGGGCAAGTTAGGGTAGGGTAGGGTAGGTTAGGTTAGGTTAGGTTAGGTTAGGTTAGGTTACGTTAGGTTAGGTTAGGTTAGGTTAGGTTAGGTTACGTTAGGTTAGGTTAGGTTAGGTTACGTTAGGTTAGGTTAGGTTAGGTTAGGTTAGGTTACGTTAGGTTAGGTTAGGTTAGGTTACGTTAGGTTAGGTTAGGTTAGGTTAGGTTAGGTTAGGTTAGGTTAGGTTAGGTTAGGTTAGGTTAGGTTACGTTAGGTTAGGTTAGGTTACGTTACGTTAGGTTAGGTTAGGTTAGGTTAGGTTAGGTTAGGTTAGGTTAGGTTAGGTTAGGTTAGGTTAGGTTAGGTTACGTTAGGTTAGGTTAGGTTAGATTACGTTAGGTTAGGTTAGGTTAGAACAGGATGAAGTAAATTAAGGTTAGGATAAGGTAGAATAGGAGAGGGCAAGTTAAGGTAGGTTAGGTTAGGTTGCATTACGTTAAGAGAACAATAAAACTAAATAAACTAAGGAGTAAATATACCCAAGAAAGACAAAAAATAAAAAAATAATAAAAATAAATTTAAAAAGGTGCGAAAAGACAAGTGAGGAAGAGAGACTAGGAGGGCAGGAGGGGAGGAGAGAGAAGAGCAGTGAGAGGGAGGGAAGCGGAGGGCAGACAAGACGAGGTACTGAGACTGAAAAGAGTGTGATAAACGACCTGATAAATCTTGTATCAATGACATCATGGATTTGTTGGTGACGAGAGAGAGAGAGAGAGAGAGAGAGAGAGAGAGAGAGAGAGAGAGAGAGAGAGAGAGAGAGAGAGAGAGAGAGAGAGAGAACTTTTATGCTAACCAGTCAAAGGTGATCAATACACACACACACACACACACACACACACACACACACACACGAATCTATCACTGTGACCATTACTTTCTTTCCCCTTTCCTTACCATTCCCTTCTTCATTCACAAACACACATACATACAAGCTTTATATATCACTTCCTCCATTCCCTTCACTTTCATCCCATTCCAAATTGAACTCATTATCTCCATCACTCGCTTCATCGATATTTCCACCCCCTTCTTTTTCACTTTCACTCCTCGTGCTCACCAGTCGAAAAACATCCTTTATACAACCAGCATTCTGTTAATTACTTCCTTCTTTGTTGTGCTGACGAACAAGAGTCACGAAAAGATCAATGTTGCAGTAAAAAGTATATCTATCTGTCTGTCTGTCTGTCTGTCTGTCTGTCTGTCTGTCTGTCCATCTATTTATCTATTTATCTATCAATCTATCTATCTATCTATCATACTATCATTACTAACCACGACGCGTCCTTCTATGGAAATGGGAAGAGGGGAAAACACTGATTATTGCCAATTCACGTTCTCTCTCTCTCTCTCTCTCTCTCTCTCTCTCTCTCTCTCTCTCTCTCTCTCTCTCTCTCTCTCTCTCTCTCTCTCTCTCTTAACAAGGCTATTTCCTGTCTCACTTCTTCCCTTTTCTACATGTTACATTTGCTTAATTAAGTATTCCTGCCTTATCTCTCTCTCTCTCTCTCTCTCTCTCTCTCTCTCTCTCTCTCTCTCTCTCTCTCTCTCTCTCTCTCCATTGTCCAAATACCATGAAGGATACAGATGAGGAGGAGGAGGAGGAGGAGGAGGAGGAGGAGGAGGAGGAGGAGGAGGAGGAGGAGGAGGAGGAGGAGGAGGAGGAGGAGGAGGAGGAGGGTAAAGAAAGAGAAAGGGAAAAGGAAGATGAAAGAGAGAGAGAGTGATTGAGTGAAGGAAGAAGGGAGAGAGAGAGAGAGAGAGAGAGAGAGAGAGAGAGAGAGAGAGAGAGAGAGAGAGAGAGAGAGGAGGAGGAAAGAGGCATAAGATGGAAGAGGAAAGGGAAGAGGAAGATTAAGGTGAACAGGAAGAGGAAAGATGAAGGAGGAAGTGAGGAGGACGAGAAAGAAGAGTAAGTGGAGGAAGAATTGCAGGAGAAAGAGGTAGAGGAAGAGGAAGAGAAGGATGAGGAACATGATGAGGAAGAGTGGAGGCGGATAAAGAATAGGAAATGCGAAAGGAGGATAAGAATAAGGAAAAAGAGAAGGAAAAGACGAAGGAGGAGGAGGAGGAGGAGGAGGAGGAGGAGGAGGAGGAGGAGGAGAACACATTGAAACAAAGACAAATTAAGCAGCAGCAGATATTTTGGCCCTTACTAGGCTGTTTGCGAAGAGGAGGAGGCGGAGGAAGATGAGGAGGGCAAGAAGGATGAGCTGGAGTGAATACGAAAGAAAGAAGCTTAAGGAGTAGGAGGAGGAGGAGGAGGAGGAGGAGGAGGAGGAGGAGGAGGAGGAGGAGGGGGAATTATCTCCAGTAAATCTCTCCCAAGAACAGGAGGTTGAGTTCTTGGGTTCCCTATGCTGACGACATCAAAGGAAGGAGGGAGGGAGGGAGAGCGGGAGGGAAGGAGGAAAAGGAGGGAAGGGAGGGAGGCAGTGAGGCAGGTCATCCTGAAAGTCCACTTCACCTCCTCCCCTCCAATTTCCTGCACCCCGACTCCTCGTTACACACACACACACACACACACACACACACACACACACACACACACACACACACACACACACACACACAAAGATTCAGAAACAACTTACTCTTTCCAGTGTCTCTCAAAACGACTATTTTCAAAGGCCAAACAGATGATTAGCCTGGTTCTCCAGAATGTTTCACCTGTTAATAACGTAGAAATATTGTTAATCCGTCACTAGAGCTGTAAAAACATCCCTGAAAACCTTGTGTAATCTGAACTAGAGCCTTTTGAAAGCAGTGGTGTGGCGCAGAACACACACACACACACACACACACACACACACACACACACACACACACACACACACACACACACACACACACACACACACACGAGTCCATCCATTCCTTCACCTCCCTACTGCAATTTACTTATTTTCCTCATAATCCTCCATCACTTTCCTTTTCCTCCTCCTCCTCCTCCTCCTCCTCCTCCCCTACCTATCATTTTCCCTTCATCTTCGCCACTTTTCCCTTTATTATTAATATTCACACTCCATTAATTCCTTTTCTCTCCGCTTGTTTATTCCCGTCAATCTTCATTTTTTCCCTCCCCCATCACCCCTCCCCTCCTCTTGATTTTATTTCTGCTTTTCTCTTTCTGTCTCTCTCTCTCTCTCTCTCTCTCTCTCTCTCTCTCTCTCTCTCTCTCTCTCTCTCTCTCTCTCTCTGCCTTTCCTTCCGAGATTTCCCTTCCTCCTCCTCCTCCTACTCTCGAACACTGATGACTAAGTTCCTGTTCCATTCAACCAGGAAAGCGACTAACAAGGTAGGGAAGACGGAGGAGGAGGAGGAGGAGGAGGAGGAGGAGGAGGAGGAGGAGGAGGAGGAAAAAGTACCCAAAGATGGAAGGAGAGTAGGAAGAAGCACCCGAAGAAAAGAAAGACAAAAAAAAAAAGGAGAAGTAAGAAGTACTCGAAGAAGGAGAAAGAAAAGGAAGAAGTACCCAGAGGAGGAGGAGGAGGAGGAGGAGGAAAAATGGACCCAAAGAAAGAGGAGAAGGAGGATGAGGAGGAAGCATCCGAAGAATAAGCAGGAGGAGGAGGAGGAGGAGGAGGAGGAGGAGGAGGAGGAGGAGGAGGAGGAGGAGGAGTGAAAGATAAGAGAAAGAAGAGGAGAGAGACAGAAAAAGAGATAAACATCGAAAGAGAGAAGAAAAATAGGTCACGATAAGAAGGGAAAAAGAAAGAAAGAAGGAAAAAAATATAT
Source organism: Scylla paramamosain (assembly GCF_035594125.1). Taxonomy (NCBI): domain Eukaryota; kingdom Metazoa; phylum Arthropoda; class Malacostraca; order Decapoda; family Portunidae; genus Scylla; species Scylla paramamosain. The sequence goes on along the minus strand of NC_087157.1, from coordinate 4,715,244 downwards.
AAAGAAAAAGAAGAATGAACATCATGGGAATAAAAAAGGAGAGAAAGACTCGCAGCAACAAAATGCTTAAAGGAGAAGCAACGCAGCGCAGGAAACACAATAAATATATTTTTGGGGAAGAAAAATTGATATTGAGAAAGGCGACGGAGGCAGCAAGGGGGCGGGGGGTGAAGCATGGAGGAGGAGGAGGAGGAGGAGGAGGAGGAGGAGGAGGAGGAGGAGGAGGAGGAGGAGGAGGAGGAGGAGGAGGACAAAGCAAGAGATGGAAACATTAAAATGGTCAACAAAAGAACAAAAAACTATCAAATTATTTTTTTCTTTCGTCTTTTTTATCTTATACTTGCTCTATTATTATTATTATTATTATTATTATTATTATTATTATTATTATTATTATTATATTCATCATCATCATCATCATCATCATTATTATTGTGCTGACTTGATTTTGTATTACAACTGATTATTTCCTCTTGCCTCACCTGCTCCACCTCCTCCTATTCTTCATTCTTTTTCTCCTTCTCCTCTCTTCTTACACCTCCTTGTCTTTATTCTTGTCGCTATTTGCATTTTCCCTTGCATTTCTTTATATTACTATTCAACGCTTATCACACACACACACACACACACACACACACACACACACACACACACACACACCATATCAAGCAATGCATCGTAAATTTTCAAGACACAATCCCATTCAGGGTTTTATGTTAAGTGGTGACAATTAAGTTTGATTATTTTATGTATCTATATTTTTGGGGGTTGCTTTTATCTAGCGAGAGCAAACAGTATCGTAAAACTGCCACCGGTGTTCCCAGTTCCCAAAAGCGGAGACCGGTCACCAGCCAGCCAGCCAGCCAGCCAGCCAGCCAGCCCTGTGTGTTTACAAAAGGCTGTTCTTCTCTCTCCCTCTCTCTCTCTTCTAACTCTTCCCTCCCATACGTACTCTCCCCATCATCCTCCCTCCATTTCTTTCCTCCTTTCTCTCCATTCTTCCCCCTTTCATCTCCCATCATTCCCTCCTCCTCCTCCTCCTCCTCCTCCTCCTCCTCCTCCTCCTCCTCCTCCTCCAATATCCGTCGGCGTGAAAATCTAAAACCGGAGTCTTTTCAATCTCTCTCTCCCGGAACTCTCCCTGACACTCTCCCACCCATGTGTGTAGGCGCCTCTCTCTCTCTCTCTCTCTCTCTCTCTCTCTCTCTCTCTCTCTCTCTCTCTCTCTCTCTCTCTCTCTCTCCCTTCCTCCTCCAGTGCCCATCCTTGCTCCATCACCTCTTATCCTCTCCCTACTCTCCCTCGCTTTGTCTCCTCTCCCTTTCCCATCTAAAAATTGTCTTTACTCTCCCTAACTGTCTCAATTCTCTCTCTCTCTCTCTCTCTCTCTCTCTCTCTCTCTCTCTCTCTCTCTCTCTCTCTCTCTCTCTCTCTCTCTGTATAGCCATTACGTCACTGTCCTCTTCAGTTTTTCACTCAATTTCTCTCTCTCTCTCTCTCTCTCTCTCTCTCTCTCTCTCTCTCTCTCTCTCTCTCTCTCTCTCTCTCTCTCTCTCGTGTCTGTCTATCAGTCATGTGTTTACTTTATTCTTGTCATTGTTTCTCTGTATCAGTGTGAGTAATTGTGTTAATCCTGTGTGTGTGTGTGTGTGTGTGTGTGTGTGTGTGTGTGTGTGTGTGTGTGTGTGTGTGTGTGTGTGTGTGTGTGTGTGTGTGTGTGTTCGTGCGCACCTTGTGTTTGTCTACGTGTCTGTGTTGTTCTTGTTCTTGTCGATCTGAGTGTACATGGGTGGAATCTCTCTCTCTCTCTCTCTCTCTCTCTCTCTCTCTCTCTCTCTCTCTCTCTCTCTCTCTCTCTCTCTCTCTAGTTTCTAAAACTCTTAACAGGACATGAAAGAAGAACGTTGTCGAATTGCAGGAGGAGGAGGAGGAGGAGGAGGAGGAGGAGGAGGAGGAGGAGGAGGAGGAGGAGGAGGAGGAAGAGGAGGAGGAGGAGAAGGAGGAGGAGGAGGAGGAGGAGGAGGAGGAGGAGGAGGAGGAGGAGGACAAAAACAGAAGTTGGAGAATCGAATTTGGTTTTGTACGTTCCTGCTGTGAACTATTTCCTCTCTCTCTCTCTCTCTCTCTCTCTCTCTCTCTCTCTCTCTCTCTCTCTCTCTCTCTCTCTCTCTCATCTCGCTCCTGCTCCTGCGTCTACCTGCTTAATTAATTACCGAACTATTCCCGGCTTTACCTGGATCTTCTTTCTCCTCTCATCTTCTTAATCTACTTACTACGTCTTGCACTCTTCCCCTCTCCTCCTCTCCCATCTCCCTCTCTCCTCCTCCTCCTCCCACACTCACCTCCGAACTCCAGCACATTCGCTCCCTCATCTCCTTCTCGCCCTCCTTATCTCCCTCACAGCTAGTCCTTTCCTTCTTCATCATCTTTCAACTATGAATTTTCGTCCTCTTCTCTCTTCCTCCCCTCTATGTGTTATCTCCTTTCTCTCTTTCTTTCTTCCTTCATCATCCTTTCTTCCTCTCTCATCTCCTTTCTTCTTTTTTTCATATTCTTTCTTTCTCCTTTCCTTATCTTTCTTCCTTCCTTTCTCGTCTCCTTTCATTCCTTCTTGTTTATTTTCCTCCTCTCTCATTTTCTTTCCTCCTTCCCTATCTATCTCCTTTCTTCCTCTCTTATCTCCTTTCTTCCTCTTCCCTCCTCTTCCTCCTCCTTCTTGAACCATCTATTTATTCCTTTCCTCA
>NC_087157.1:4702500-4705000 GCF_035594125.1 Scylla paramamosain | reverse complement strand
GGAGAGAAGAAGGAGAGAAGGAGGAAAGTAACGAGAAAAGGAGGGGAGGAAGAGAGAATTAAAGGAGGGAAGGAGAAAAGGAGGGAGCTGAAGGAGGAAAGGAGGGAAGTGAGGAGAAAAGGAGAGAATTAACAGAGGAAACGAGGGAAGGAGAGAACTGCAGGAGGGAAGGAAGAAAATATGGAGAAAAGGAAAAAAATAATGGAGAAAAGGACGGAAAGAGAAGAGAAAAGGATTGAAGGAGGAAAGGAGGGAGGTAAAGAGAAAGTGAGATAATTGAAGGAAGGAAAAAGAGAGGGAAGTAAGAAGAAAAGGAGGGTATTAATGGAAGAAAGGATGTAAGGAGGGAAGGAGGAAAGAATTAATGGGAGGGAAGAAGGGAGGGAAGGTAAGGAGAGAAAAGGAGGCATTTGTCCCTCACCTCTCCCTCCTCGCCACGTGTGATGCTGAAGAGTTTAAAGACACCGGAGTGATTCAATAAACTCTCTCTCTCTCTCTCTCTCTCTCTCTCTCTCTCTCTCTCTCTCTCTCTCTCTCTCTCTCTCTCTCTCCCCGCCACAAACTCAATTTCTCCCCGTCACTCCCCCGCCTGTCAACACGCCGCTGAAATAACGCTCTCTTTCTCCCCACGCCTCCATAATCGCTCCTCCTCCTCCTCCTCCTCCTCCTCCTCCTCCTCCTCCTCCTCCTCCTCCTCCTCCTCCTTTTCCTCCTCTTCCTTTTCTTTTATGTCTATTTTCCCTCTCACTTCTTTTGTCTCCAGCCGTTATTCCAGTTCTCTGCTTTTTTCACTTATTCTTTTCTCTTCTTTCGTTGTCCTTGTTATTGTTGTTGTCCTGTTTTCTCTTTTTTATCTGTCTTTTTTTACTTTCTCTTCTTTTGTTTCCTTTCTGTCCAGTTTGTTACTTCTTCCTTGCCTTGCTGTCTGTTTGTTTGTTTGTTTTTTTATGTCCTTTTCCTCCTCCATAACAACCACTACCACTACTGCCTCCTCCTCCTCCTCCTCCTCCTCTTCCTCCTTTTCCTCTTCCTCGTCTTCCTCCTTTTCCTCCTCCTCCTCAGTGTTTACCATCAAACTTGAGAAAGAGAAAAAAATAATAATATATAAACTCTTGCCGATTTTATTCATGTATAAATAAATATATGAACAAATATTCATGGGCAGCAAAAAAGTGAAGATTCGCACTACCACTTAAGACATTTGCAAACGAACTGACCAATAAAATAGAACATGAAAAATAATAAAATCTCGTGAAGAAAGAATGAAAGACAGGAAGAAGAACAAGAAAGTGGAGACGCCCGGTGAGTCAGACAGAGAGAGAGAGAGAGAGAGAGAGAGAGAGAGAGAGAGAGAGAGAGAGAGAGAGAGAGAGAGAGAGAGAGAGAGAGAGAGAGAGGAAAATAAAGGACATTTCTTACATTTCCAACATTTTCCTCTTTTTCTATCTTTGCCAATTCACTTTATTTAACATTTTATTCATCATTACCTCATTCACTATCTTATTCTCGTTATTTCGTTATTCTCCATCTTGTTCGTCTCTCTCTCTCTCTCTCTCTCTCTCTCTCTCTCTCTCTCTCTCTCTCTCTCTCTCTCTCTCTCTCTCTCTCTCTCTCTCTCATTATTACACTCCCATATCCTTATCCGGCCCTTCACAAGTTCCTTCCTCTTTTCTTTCACTTTCCCTCCTTTCTCCTTTCATTTCCTCCTCCTCCTCCTCCTCCTCTTCCTCTTCCTCCTTCTTGAACAGGACGCAAGACCTCTATTCCTCTCTTCCTCCTCCGCCCTTCATTACCCATTTCCTATCTCCATTTCCTCCCTTCTCCTTCTTCTCTCCTTATCTGCACCTCTTTGTTCTCCTTCATTATCAATTTCCACCCTTGCTCATCTACGGCATCTCTCTTCTTCTCTTCCTCCTTTTCTTATCATTATTTCTTCTCTATTGCTTCCTTTCTCTTCTGTTTCCTCCTCCTCCTTCTCCTACCTTCTCCATGCATTCCTTATCTCCCCCTCCTCTTCTTCTTTTCTCTCATTATTGCCGTCGTCGTCCTCCTCCTCCTCCTCCTCCTCCTCCTCCTCCTCCTCCTCCTCCTCCTCCTCCTCCTCCTCCTCCTCCTTTTCAGTATCCTCATCCTCCTCATTTTCCTTCATTATTTCCTTTCCCATCTTCCTCTACCTTTTGGCTCTCTTCCTCCTCCTCCTCCTTCTCCTCCTCCGGCACATTTCACGCCCATATTACTGAATCACACACACACACACACACACACACACACACACACACACACACACACACACACACACACACACACACACACACACACAGCCAGAGTGGAAGGCTCTGAATTAGACCGTACTGGACTGCGACTAATCTGGGCTGGACAGCAGGAAGGGGAGAGCCTGGAAGAGGAGGTGGCGGACAGGTCTCTTGGGAGTGGACTGGGAGAGGTGAGGAAGGGGAGCGAGGGAGGGGATGAGAGACAACAGAGTAGGCTTGTGGGAGGG
>NC_087157.1:4690000-4697500 GCF_035594125.1 Scylla paramamosain | reverse complement strand
TTATCTTCCATTTTTTCACCTCTCTTCATACTTTTCCCATCTATCATGAAGCTCCATCTCAACCTCCTATTTTCTGCAGTCTTTTCTTTCTTTTCCTCTATCTATTTTCCCACAATAATTCTACTTCCGTCTCTTTTCTCTTCCATCTCTTCCTTTCCTTTCTCCTTCTCCTTCTCGTTTCCTTTTTTTCTTATCCTCCTCCTTTCTCCAGCTATGTTCAGTCTCCTTATACCTCACCCAACCTCCTCCTCCTCCTCCTCCTCCTCCTCCTCCTCCTCCTCCTCCTCCTCCTCCTCCTCCTCCTCCTCCTCCTTCTCTTCCTCCACCTACCTACCTCCCTACTCTGCTTAATCTCATCTCCTTTCTCCTTTCCACCCTCCTCATCCCTCTCCCTGCCTGTGTTATCCTCTCATCTCCCGTTTTCCATCCATGACTGACCTTTTTCGCCAGTAATATTGGTGATGCATCATGCGAGGCGGAACACAATGATAAAGATCGTGAAGAGGAATGTAATAACTCGACGCATGAAGGTACACAAAGAGCAGCACTTCAAAGCAAACACACAGGAGGAGGAGGAGGAGGAGGAGGAGGAGGAGGAGGAGGAGGAGGAGGAGGAGGAGGAGGTGTAGGAAGAGGAGGAGGTTACCCGTACCCGTTGGCCTGGAGAGCAGAGGTCACGAGGACAACGTTGCTTACCTGGGAAAAAAGAGAAAAAAGTGTTCAAATTATCTTTTCAAACAAAGGCATGTGCTGTAATTAATAAAAAGCTTGTAATGTAAAGGAAATAGGATAAAGTATAACACACACACACACACACACACACACACACACACACACACACACACACACACACACACAGTCTTTTTCAACTGGTTTTGTGCTTTTTATGGTCAGTCTCTTTCAATTTCGAAACATGGTTGTTGTTGTTGTTGTTGTTGTTGTTGTTGTTGTTGTTGTTGTTGTTGTTGTTGTGGTGGTGGTGGTGGTGGTGGTGGTGGTGGTGGTGGTGGTGGTGGTGGTGGTGGTGGTGGTGGTGGTGGTGGTGGTGGTGGTGGTAGTAGTAGTAGTAGTAGTAGTAGTAGTAGTAGTAGTAGTAGTAGTAGTAGTAGTAGTAGTAGTAGTAGTAGTAGTAGTAGTAGTAGTAGTAGTTGTTGTTGTTGTAGTAGTAGTAGTAGTAGTAGTAGTAATAGTAGTAGTAATAGACAGACGAAGTGAAAAGAGCTACTACTACTACTACTACTACTACTACTACCATTATCCTAGTGCTCTTTCACGCCACTCCTCCCTACACACACACACACACACACACACACACACACACACACACACACTTCACACTGACAAAAGACTCTCACACCTTAGTACTCTCTCTCTCTCTCTCTCTCTCTCTCTCTCTCTCTCTCTCTCTCTCTCTCTCTCTCTCTCTCTCTCTCTCTCTCTCTCTCTACCCTTTCCACTTTTTTCTCCTTTACCCTTCACCCGCCATTTCTCTCAGTTGCTTCCACCTTCCCTCATCTCCCTCCATTTTTTTCCCTTTCTCCCTCTCCTGCATTCTTCCTTCCTTTCCTTTTCTCCTTCATCTCCTCTCCTCTCCTTCTCTTTCTTCGTCTCCTCCATCTCTCCTGCTGCGTTCCTTCATCACCTTCATCTTTTCATCCCTCGCATTTGCCTCCCTTCTCATTTCCTCTTTCTCCCTCCTCCTCCTCCTCCTCCTTCTCCTCTCCTCCCACTGTCACCTCCCTTTTCCCTCCATCCCCTCATCCTCTTCTCCCCTCCCTAACTTCCTATTAAAAAGTGCAAGGACAAGCTGGTCTGCTTTTTTTTCTACTCTCTCTCTCTCTCTCTCTCTCTCTCTCTCTCTCTCTCTCTCTCTCTCTCTCTCTCTCTCTCTCTCTCTCTCTCTCTCTCTGCCGTTCTATACGTTTCAGTACATATTTAAAATAGCATAAAAAGTTAAATTGCCAAATGAGAAAAACGTTATTCTGTTTGTGTGTGTGTGTGTGTGTGTGTGTGTGTGTGTGTGTGTGTGTGTGTGTGTGTGTGTGTGTGTGTGTGTGTGTTTCCATGTTTGTTTGTCATGCATTTTATACCGAGGTCACTGGCGTTATAAAGAGTCAATTTGTACTCTCATCCGGTTCTCTCTCTCTCTCTCTCTCTCTCTCTCTCTCTCTCTCTCTCTCTCTCTCTCTCTCTCTCTCTCTCTCTCTGGCTGTCATTCAAAGCTCATTAACCACGCTTCATAGCACCGCCACAACACACAGCATTCCCATCACGTCAGGCAGCATCAGGATTGGCCAGCGCTGTGTACAAGGCTCGCTCACTCATTCACTCACTCACTCACTCACTCGCTCACGTGTTAATGTTCACTACTCCTTCACACATCCGTCACATAGCAGTAGCGGTTTGTCATTTTTTTCCCCTCAAGTACGTGCACACACATTTATGAAGAGCACTATATTGTTTCATTACTCATTTAATTACTTTACGTGGCTGTCAATTTAGCATACACATTTTTTTTCTTAACTACAGCATACATTTATATATATTTTTCTTTTTTTTCTCTACTTTTAAAAGGCGAGGAAATAAACATTCTCTTATTCCTCATTTCTCTTTCGGTGCGTGATGTGGCGTGCAGACAAATATATTTATCTTTTTTTTTTTCAATTATCTATCATCTTTATCCTTGGCCAGTCTCCTTGACATATAAAAGTATAAATGGAAGACGAAAAATCTCATGACCACCAACCATTACTTATTTGATTTGTTCCTCGACTCTTTCGCTGCTAGAGAGTGAAAGGAAGACACGAGTTGTTTCATTTCAGTGTCTAGACAATTTGACGGAGCAACATTGAAGTACAAGCACTACAAACTTTGAGCTACTCGATAACTTGATGATGTATTTCGATATTACACTTAAAACTTGGAGCATACAATTTTACAGAGCTTGAGGAGACGTCATAGAAATCAAAGTGAAGTTTTCCACATACACAAAATGAATAAATAAATAACAATAATAATAATAATAATAATAATAATAATAAGAGGGAGGTTCCAAGACACTTATCCTGGAATTTTTGACTACTGCTTTTGACTGTTCGGTGGCCGGCAACGGATGGGCCGGCTGCGAATCTTAAAATGCCTTGCTGTCTTCCTTCACACACACACACACACACACACACACACACACACAAGAAAAAAATCACAAAAAAAGTCACAGAAAAGAAAAAAAAACAGATTAAAGCTGAATAAAACCTCACCTCGCTTTCATTTCAACACTACATACGAATTCCACAAAAAATAAATAAATAAATAAATAAATAAATAAAAAATTGGAGCATGCAACTCGACTGTTTCATTAATACATTTTTTTTTTTCGTGGCCTTTTTTTTTTTTTTTTACTCTTTATTCATCACAAACACCAGAATAATCTTCGCCTCTTTTTTTTTTTGTCACCTCTTAATTGCGAGGCTGGAAATGAAGTAGAGAAAATGTTTTATTCATCTCTCTCTCTCTCTCTCTCTCTCTCTCTCTCTCTCTCTCTCTCTCTCTCTCTCTCTCTCTCTCTCTCTCTCTCTCTCTCTCTCTCAAGACACAATACTTTTTCTCCTCCCTTTGTCATCTTATCTCTCTTCCTTTTCCTTTTGTGCTTCTTATCCTTTATTCTTTTTTTATCAAGTGTAATTTCCTTTTTATTCCTTTTTTTAGCGTCCGAGGATTTCCTTTTGTTTTTGTGTACGAGTTTTATTCTTTTTTCTCCTTTAATTATCCTCTCACCTTTATTTCCTCTTAACATACATTTATATTCATAGCTATTTGGTGCTCTTTTCTTTGCTTTTCCTTTGTGTTTGTGTTTGTGTGTGTGTATGTGTGTGTGTGTGTGTGTGTGTGTGTGTGTGTGTGTGTGTGTGTGTGTGTGTGTGTGTGTGTGTGTGTGTGTGTGTGTGTGTGTGTGTGTGTGTATCATTATTTTTTACTTCATTCTCTCTCTCTCTCTCTCTCTCTCTCTCTCTCTCTCTCTCTCTCTCTCTCTCTCTCTCTCTCTCTCTCTCTCTCTCTCTTCATTCTTTTATTCCTTGCCAAAGTCAACAACAATAAATCATTTCTTCCCTTCCTATTTTCTCTACTTCCCTCCTTCATTTCCTTCTCCACTGTTTTTAAATTATTTCCTGTTTTTTCTCTCTCTCTTTAGATACTTTCCAACCTCCTCTCTTTTTCTTTCTCCACTGCTTCATTCTTCCATGCCTCTATCCTTGCTTTCTTTTATTACTCCCTTGTTAACCCAATTCAATCTCTTTGCTCTTGTCTTTTCCTCCTTCCTCTTTCTCTTCCTACAATATTCTCAAAACAACACCAGAAAACACTAGTATCTCTCTCTCTCTCTCTCTCTCTCTCTCTCTCTCTCTCTCTCTCTCTCTCTCTCTCTCTCTCTCTCTCTCTCTCTCTCTCTCTCAATTCAATTCTTTTCTTTCTGCTTCCTACTCTTCCAATCAAAACATGAGAGAGAGAGAGAGAGAGAGAGAGAGAGAGAGAGAGAGAGAGAGAGAGAGAGAGAGAGAGAGAGAGAGAGAGAGAGAGAGAGAGAGAGAGAGAGAGAATATGAAAGGAAGAATTGAGGTTCAAAAAGCAAAGAAGAAATAAAAATGAACACGTGCAAAATTTTTTTAACTCCATCCACCAAGAAAACAAGGTGGAAGATAAAGGAAGAAAAGGAGAAAATAAATAGGAAAGAGCGAGATATATGAAGAAAATTGAGAGAGAGAGAGAGAGAGAGAGAGAGAGAGAGAGAGAGAGAGAGAGAGAGAGAGAGAGAGAGAGAGAGAGAGAGAGAGAGAGAGAGAGAGGGGTTAGAAGGAAGGGAAAAGATTGTGGGGGGAAACGTAAGGAGATAAAAAGAGAACAAATAGAAATAAGAGGTACAGAATAGAAGGGGAGATGGAAAGCAATAGGGGAAAGGAAAAGGATGGAATTAGGGAGGGAGAAGAAAAAGAAGATAAATGGGGAAGACGGTTAAAAAAGGAAAAAAGAAAGATGGAGAGAGAAAGAAAAGAAGTACGAGTGAAAAAAACAGAAAGAGAAAACAAGCAAAAACCGGAGATGAAGACAGAAAAAAAATGATGGAGGAGGAGGAGGAGGAGGAAAAAGAAGGAAAATAGGGAAGGAGAGGAAAAAAACACTTATCACTGTACAATTTCTTGCATTAAAAAGGAATTAGGTTTGAAATTACTGATGGGAGGGACAAATTTCTCATTTCCCCAACGCTGCAGGAGAGAGAGAGAGAGAGAGAGAGAGAGAGAGAGAGAGAGAGAGAGAGAGAGAGAGAGAGAGAGAGAGAGAGAGAGAGAGAGAGAGAGAGAGAGAGAGAGAAAGTGATATACGTATGAAGAAATGGAAATGAAGAAAACAAGAAAAGATAATGAAAGAAAACGACAAAGACAAAGCAAATAAATAAAAGATGGAATACAGCCACGCAGGAAAATTAAAGGAAAAATAAAATAAAGAGAAAAACAGACATAAAGCAAATCTGAAGAAGAAAAATTGAGCCAGACACGTGAAAGATAACACACACACACACAGACACACACAGAGAGAGACACACACACATACATGGCTCCTGATAGTGCCTCCCAACACGCCCCTCGCGCCCCTTCACCGCCACCACACTGCACACAATAGCACGGGTCACCACCACCACCACCACCACCACCACCAGTCCGCCCCTGTTGCTCATCCTTCAGGACAACAATAGAGGGCGAGGGTGAATCACAGGAGGTCCCACCACCACCACCACCACCACCACCATCAGGGCCTTCTGCAGGTATTACGTATTATATGAAGGTAGTAGAGGTAATGGTGGGTACTACTACTACTACTACTACTACTACTACTACTACTACTACTACTGCTATGAATAGCAGCGCCTTGTCAGACAACAATCAACTTTAACTCTATAACTTAAACATTTCCTCGAGTCGATCCACAAGGAGAAGGAGGAGGAGGAGGAATAGAAACAAGATGATGATGAGGAGGAGGAGGAATAGAAACAAGATGATGACGAGGAGAAGGAGGATGAAGAATAGAAACAAGATGATGACGAGGAGGAGGAATAGAAACAAGATGATGACGAGAAGAAGAAGGAGGAGGAGGAATAAAAACAAGATGATGACGAGGAGGAGGAGGAGGAGGAGGAGGAATAGCAACAGAAGCAGTAGCAAGAGGAGGAGGACAATGAGTATATACCAAAAGGGGAAAAAAAAAGGAAAGATTTAAGCTGGACACCTGCCACACAACATCCCCATTCTCTTAACACCTTGTAACACCTAGACAGCACACACCAAGCAACACGCGTCACGCAGGTACTGACACAGACGAGGAGGAACAACAATCATACACCAAAACATGATATCCTCCTTCTCCTCTTGTACCTCCTAGCCTATCTCCTCCTCCTCCTCCTCCTCCTCCTCCTCCTCCTCCTCCTCCTCCTCCTTCTTCAGCCAACCCCAGGAGAGAACAAGAAGTTGAGAGAGTGGGAAATGCCTAGTCCCTCTCCTCCACCTCCACCTCCTCCTCCTCCTTTCTTCTCGTCCCTCCTCCTCCCACTATCTTCTTCCTCTCCCCTCTTCCTCTCCCCTCTCCCCTCTCCCTCTCTCCTCTCCCACTCGCCGCCCACAGTAGCTCCGGCCTTGAATTATTTCTCGAACACCGGCCGCCAGAGAGAGAGAGAGAGAGAGAGAGAGAGAGAGAGAGAGAGAGAGAGAGAGAGAGAGAGAGAGAGAGAGCAACAAAGACACGAGTAAGGTTACCTATTATTCTCTGATCCAAGCTTGAACCTCTCTCTCTCTCTCTCTCTCTCTCTCTCTCTCTCTCTCTCTCTCTCTCTCTCTCTCTCTCTCTCTCTCTCTCTCTCTCTCTCTCTTTCATGTACTTTCTTTCCTCTCTAAGTCCCTCCATACAACTATTTACTTTCTACTTTTTTCTTCTTCTCTTTTCCATCCCTCTTTCATTTCCCCTTCATTTCTCCATCCCCAATGATCACAAATACATTTCCTATAATTTCCTCACTCTGGCTATCATTGTCCAGGGAGGGGAGGGAAGAGAATGGGAAGGGGAGGAGAGAGAATGGGAAGGGAAGGGAGAGAATGGGAAGGGAAGGGAAGGGAAGGGAAGGAAAAGTAAGAAAAGGAAGCAAGGAAAGGGGAAAAAAGGGAGGAAAGGATGAATATGTACAGAAAAAAAGGAAAGGAAGAAAAGTATGTAAGAAAAAGAAAAAAAATAATAAATGAAAAGGAAGGAAGAAAGAAAAAAATTGAAAGAAAGAAAGAAAGAAATATACGGAAAGAGAAAGAAAGGAAAGAAGGATAAAAAAAAATTATGAAATTCCATGACGGCTCAAGATAAATCGTAAAATAAAAACATGAGGAAAGGAAAAGGAGGAAAACGAAAAGAAAAAATATATGTACGTACGTTTAAGAGCAAGAAAATATGATGGATTGCAAGTAAAGA
>NC_087157.1:4685000-4687500 GCF_035594125.1 Scylla paramamosain | reverse complement strand
CCGCCTCCTGACGAAGCGCTGCGGAAGGCGGAGGCGGAGGCGGCGTCAGCAGGTGGAGGCGCCCTTAGTGACAGGTGACAGGGAACTCAGGTGAAGGGAAAGAGAGAAGGAAAGATGCAGAGAGAAAGAAAAGAGATGACTGAAGGGAAATGAAAAGAAAAAAGGGAAGAGTGAGAAGAGATGGAATAAGAAGGGAATGGAGGAAGGAAGGGTTAAGATATAAAGTCAAAGTAAATGAAAAGAAAGGGAAATAAAATAATAAAGGATACGAGAAACAGGAAAAGAATAAAGTGATGGAAAAGATGACGATAAAAAAAAGACAAGAAGAAATACAATTGGTGAAAAAAAGGAAAAAGCAGGAAAAATAAAAGGTAGAGATAAGAAAAGGAAGAAAAGGATAGGAAAATCAGAGAGAGAGAGAGAGAGAGAGAGAGAGAGAGAGAGAGAGAGAGAGAGAGAGAGACAGAGAGAGAGGGAGTGTGTGCAGGCAGAACCACGATCATCGCTGGCGTCATTACCATTATCACATTAGCTTATTATTCGAGCCATTAGACCAGTTTACGGTGTATGAATAGGCGCTCTCTCTCTCTCTCTCTCTCTCTCTCTCTCTCTCTCTCTCTCTCTCTCTCTCTCTCTCTCTCTCTCTCTGATTTTGCTATCCTTTTCTTCCTTTTCTAATTTCTACCTTTTATTTTTCCTCCCTTTTCTTTCCTCTTTCTGTTTCCGTGTGTGTGTGTGTGTGTGTGTGTGTGTGTGTGTGTGTGTGTGTGTGTGTGTGTGTGTGTGTGTGTGTGTGTGTGTGTGTGTGTGTGTGTAAGGGTGAATCTTGGCCAAAAGGAACAAAAGGTTTAGTCTTAGTCATGCCGGATAGGAACAACAAACTGTTACCATGGCAACCTATACGCACTGACACACACACACACACACTCACACACACACAGACACACACACATTATTTATAGTAGTAGTAGTAGTAGTAGTAGTAGTAGTAGTAGTAGTAGTAGTAGTAGTAGTAGTAGTAGTAGTAGTGAGGAGAGGAGAGGAGAGGAGAGGAGAGAGAGAGAGAGAGAGAGAGAGAGAGAGAGAGAGAGAGAGAGAGAGAGAGAGAGAGAGAGAGAGAGAGAGAGAGAGAAACGTGGACAAGAGGCCTACAGGACAATCGATCAGGTGTTATTAGGCCCATATGGGAGTGACTGTGATTGCTGGGGCGAGGGAGGCAGGGAGCTTGATGTACAGGTGACCTTCTAGCGGTGCCCCTCACCTGTACAGCCTCGGGTGGTGGTGTGTTAACCTGCCACATTTACTATTACTGTGTTTGGTTCTTTCTCTCAATCTTCACAGACATTCTTACTGTGTTTTTCTTTTTTTTCTTCTTTTTTTGGGGGGAGTCTAAATCATCGTACTCATTCTTACTGTTGCTCTCTCTCTCTCTCTCTCTCTCTCTCTCTCTCTCTCTCTCTCTCTCTCTCTCTCTCTCTCTCTCTCTCTCTCTCTCTCTTGACCGTGACTTTGTTTAGTGGTTAATATTAGTTATGAGTTGGGTTAGTGATGAGTTAAGTTAGATTCGGTTAGAAATGTTGATTAGGTTAGTTTACGATGAGATGTGTTATGTTAGGATGCGCTGAGTTAGGTTAGGTTAGTGTTGGATTAAGTTAGTTTAGATTGTGTTAGGTTAAAGGTTAAGTAAATTAGGAGGACACGTATGCAAGAGAGTATATTTGTGAAGGAAAAATGTCCAGGAGAGAACACGTCAAAGGAGGACATATTCAGACGAGCAGAGATCTGGAATGAAAAATTACTTACGCTTCACTTTACCAACACCACCACCACCACCACCACCACCACTACACACGCACCACCACTACCAATACTTCTGTCAACTATTCCCATCACGACGAAAGAAAACAAACAACAGCTGATCTTTTGGCCCTTATAGGAAGCAGCCTGTAATAAACTACATCACCTGAACCAAATAAAGCAAGAGACAAATAAAGTAAGAGACAACCACCACCACCACCACCACCACCACCACCACTACCAGCATCCATTACCTTTCCCACTCCCCCTCTCCCCTCTCCATGTCAGTGTATACAGGCAGACAAACGCCAGCAATCCACGTCAATAAACGAAACGGATGAATAAATCTCCGAACAAAATGGAACAAAAATGAAATAAACTAAAACAAACGCGAGTCGGATCATAGGAAGTGACAAAGCGTGACGCGCTGATTGGCTGACTCACTCTGATTGACTGACTGACTGACTGACTTAATTAATGAATGAATAACTGCTTCATTCACTAACTTTGGAATTGACGAACTTATTCACTCACTCACTTACTCAATTACTGAATGAAAAATAAATAAATAAATGAATAAACTTTTTGATTTACTAACGTTTGAACTGACTAACTTTAACTTATTCATTCACTCCTTCACTCAATTAATGAATGACTTCCCCATTCACTAACCTTGAGATTGACTAACTTATTAATTCATTCA
>NC_087157.1:4662500-4667500 GCF_035594125.1 Scylla paramamosain | reverse complement strand
CATATATATCTGGGAGAGAAGATAAAATAAAAAGAAAATAAGAGGAAACAGATATGGAAGAGGATGGAATATATAGAAATGAAAGAGAAGTGGAAAGAAAGAAAAAGAAAAGGAAATTATAATACAGTAAATAGTCTGGAAGGAGAGAAGGAAACACACAAAAAAATACAAAAAGCTGCGAAAGAGGAGAAAAACGAAGACAAAAACAAGGAAGAAGCAAACGGTACTAAGAACAGGAATAAGGAAGAAAGAAGGATGAGAAGTGGAAGAAGAAAAGATGAGCACGTTACAGGAAACAGGTCAGGGTTAAGATAAATAGTGCAATGGGAGAGAAAAAGAAAAGAGGAAAGAAGAGAAGAGAAGAAGGGAAGGGAAAAATCAAGGTCATTGTTGAATCTGGAGGAAGGGGGAGAGGAATGAAGGAAGAAGAGGAGATGGAAGGGGAGGGAATCCATACTAGGGCATATAACATTGGGGGAGGGGGGTGGATATCAGAAATGGGGGAGAGGGATCAAAGGGGAAGCAAGCGAGGTGAGGGGGTCATGAGAAACACGAAGGGGAGATGAGAAAATGAGTAAAGGAAGAGAGAAGATAACATGGTGAGGGAGAGGAGAATAAAAGAGAGTGAGGTGAGAGGAGAAATGGTGTGTGTGATGGAGGAAAAGGGGTCAGTGAGGAAGAGGAGAAGGAGGAGGAGGAGGAGGAGGAGGAGGAGGAGGAGGAGGAGGAGGAGGAGGAGGAGGAGGAGGAGGAGGAGGAGGAGGAGGAGGAGGAGGAAGAAGAAAAAGAGGAGAAGGAAACTGGGTGACAGAAAGGATGAAAATGGAGTTTCAAGAGAGAGAGAGAGAGAGAGAGAGAGAGAGAGAGAGAGAGAGAGAGAGAGAGAGAGAGAGAGAGAGAGAGAGAGAGAGAATATACAGTGGCGACAAGATAATCCCTAACCCTTTTCTTACCCTCTCTCTCTCTCCCCTCACTTCCCATACCTTACCCTCTCCCCTACCTCCTCCCCCTCCCCCTTAGAAAGCTAGTCTGTGCAGCGTTCAAATGGCTGACACCTGACACTTGCTGACCTCCCATGCCACGTCAGCAGGTCGCGGATCAGCAGCTGCGTCGGTGGTGGTGGTGGTGGTGGTGGTGGTGGTGGTGAGGCTGAGTGGTGTGTGATGACAGTGATGGTTGTGGTGGTGAGCGGGTGGTGATAGTGAGTGATGAGAGGCACGCTTTATGATGGTGATGATGGTGTTGAAGGGCAAACATGACACACTGGGCGAATAAATGAACACTCAAAGGAATACAGAGGAACACAAAGGAAGAACAAAGAACAAAGCAGCACCCCACCTACTCCGAACAAAACTGGCTATTATAAAAAGAAAGACGTGTGGAATAATTGAGATCTCTGGAGCCTCTGTATTTGTCTTTCCCCCTTCCTGTGACTTGAGCTGCTGCGAGAGAGGGGAGTGACGGGACGTGTCTGAAACTAAATTGACCTTCATCATTGACTTTTTTTTCTATGCTGGACCTTTTTTTTTTTTTTCTATTCAGGGCAGGCGAAATTACTTTTTTTATTATTTTTTTTTTGTGTACGTCCTTGGCTGACTTCTTTTACGCAAAAAATAAAAAATAAATAAATTAAAAAAACAGTAAAATAAAAGCGAAGGTTCCTCCCGTCTTACAGTTGACTACTACATGACTCCTACATAATAAAAATAAAGATTGCTGTACTTAACTAAAATTCCAATGCAACTAAATACATAAATAAAAATAAAAAATATGGCGCTTGACTGACAATATAAAACTCCATGGTAACTAAATACATAAAAAAAACTATAATGCTTGATTAACAAAAAATAAATAAATAAATAAATAAATAAATAAGAAACTACACTGACGCTACAACCACAGCGCCTCAACATCACAAACACCTTACAACACACACACACACACACACACACACACACACACACACACACACACACACACACACACATACATACATACACACATCACTGCGGTGCTCGACTGGGTGCTAAGAAGACAAAAATACGTGCCGTCACCTTCCTCTCATTCTATCCGTCTTTATCAACTGCCATCACTCTTACACACACACACACACACACACACACACACACACACACACACACACACACACACACACACACACACACACGGGGGCGGCGGGACCTTCATGACATTTGTAGTTATGCCGAGGATTCGCTAAAGTTATGACGGCGAATTAACTTTAAAAGGAGAGTAAGTTTTCAAGTTTTCCACCGCCACGACGAGAGAGAGAGAGAGAGAGAGAGAGAGAGAGAGAGAGAGAGAGAGAGAGAGAGAGAGAGAGAGAGAGAGAGAGAGAGAGAGAGATACAAAAAGCCACAAGCAGGAGAATAAAACAAACAAAGACGCCCTCGAGATAAAATTGAATACAGCGTCTTTGTATTAATGCAAGTGTTCCGCCCCAACCCCCGATGGCGGGAGACGGAGGGAGAGGAAGGAGGGAGAGGAGGGAAGGGAGAGGGAGATCAGGAGAGGAAGAGAGAGAGAGAGGGGAGGAGAGGGTGAGAAGGGATGGTAGAAAACGGAGAGGAAGAACGGAGAGCAATACAGAGAGAAGGGAGAGGACTGGAGGGAGAGGGAAAAGGGAGGGGGAGAGGGGAGAGGGGAGAAAGCAGGGAGAGGTGGGAGAGGATACCAAGGACCAAGACCCGCCAGCGCCCTAACATGGGAGGCTGGAAGAGACCAAGAGGCTCGGGTCACCTACAGGCATTTCCTCTACCCCTCCCTCTAACTTCCACCTCCCTTTCTTCCTTCTCTACCTCTACTTTCCCTCCTTCCTTTCTTCCCCTCCCTCCTCTCATCTCTTTATCTTCCTCCTTTCTTCCCTATTTTTACTTCCCTTCCTCCCTTCCTTCCTTTCCTTCTTTACTCTTACACATCCCTTCCTTCCCGACCAGTCCACTCCCTCACGCAGGTGGTCATTTGAAGCCACGCCCTGAGGACACGCCGCCACCTGACGCACGCCATCAGGTCAGGTGGCGGCGGGGCGATGGCGGGGCAAATGGCGGGGCGGATGGCGGGGCAAAGCAGGTCACGCGGCGGAAACGGGACTTTGTGGTACTTGTTGGCAATGCATCTAGGGCACGGAGGAGGAGGAGGAGGAGGAGGAGGAGGAGGAGGGAATATAAGAACAGGAAAAGTGTAAATAAGATCTCACGTCCATAACGGGTCGCCGGGGGATTGTTATTTCCACCAACACCACCATCACCACCACCACCACTATCACCATCACCACAATCACCACCATCCTTCCCTCCTCCATCATCCTCCTTATCCCGTACAAGTACAAACACCAACACCAGAGACTCACCATCATGCCCCTCACTACCACCACCACCACCACTAACGACTCTCTCTCTCTCTCTCTCTCTCTCTCTCTCTCTCTCTCTCTCTCTCTCTCTCTCTCTCTCTCTCTCTCTCTCTCTCTCTCTCTCCTACCAACACAAGTCCTTGAGTAAGACCAGAGGCACTGACCGGCCGCCCTCCTCCTCCTCCTCCTCCTCCTCCTCCTCCTCCTCCTCCTCTTCCTCCTCCTCCTCTTCTACGCCCCTCACTTACCTCCATCCTGCAGAAGGTGGAGGTGATGATGGCAGGAGGTAAAGGGAAACACCCACTCCCTCTCTCTCTCTCTCTCACTCACCTGGAAAACAAAGAGAAATGTCATTAGTATACTACCATCACGACACACACACACACACACACACACACACACACACACACACACACACACACACACACACACACACACGGAGTCGCGGGTTCCAATTCCATTCACTTGATTAATGAAAAGCGATACACAGCCTGACACACAATGGGAACAATGAAACAACAGCAGTATCCACACAATGCAAACACACACACACACACACACACACACACACACACACACACACACACACACACACACACACACACACACACACACACACACACACACACCTGAGCACCTTAGACCTTTCAATTCCTTATCTGCCGCCTTGAATATACTACTTGAGGGCCACACAAGGCCGCCTCTACATACATCGCCTGCACACACACACACACACACACACACACTCCTTACCACCTCCCGCCCTCCTCAGTCCTCACCCGCTCTGCTCCCTCACCACGACTATTTTCAAAGGCCACAGAAGTGATTAGCCAGGTTCTGAAGAGTGTTTTCCCTGTTACTAATGTAGAATTGTCATTAATCTGTCACTAAAGCCACACAAACACCCTTCATTATAAAAAGAACAGTGTAACTCCAAGTAGATCCTTTTGAATGTGAAGGAGGTGCGGCGCAGGAGCGTTTTAGAATATGATAATGTACAATACACACTGAAAGCCGCAGAAAGGCAGGAAGCAGATAAACGTTAACCTAACTCAGCCTAACTCTACACCATACACCACCATAATACAATACAGTACGATACAACCAGCCACACCATCCCCAGTAAGCAATGGTAGGCGTAGAATACACATTTGTTTGGCTTTTTTTATATACTCTGATGGGTTTTCCTCTCTATACTGCAGTTAGTGACGGGTGGCTTAGTGAGGTCAGACTAGTGAGGATGTAATCGTTTGCTGTTACTTGAAATTTACTGGTATCCTTGTAAGATGATACTGAGGAGAAAGAGGAGAGGAAAGAAGATAAGTGAAGAGAAGAGAAGAGAAAAGGAAAAAGAAAAGAAAAAAAGAAAAGAAAAGAAGAGAAGAGAATAGAAAAGGAGAGAAGAGAAGAGAAAAGAATGAAAAGAGAAGAAAAGAGAAGAGATGAAAAGAGAAGAGAAAAAAGAGAAACAAAGACAGACACACAGACAGACAGACAGACAGAGAAAAAAAAAAACACTACACCCAAACAACACCTCTATCCTACACCCAACCAAACACATCTACACCCCAACGACACCACACAGATTCTATACACATTCACACCTAACCATCACCACCACCACCACCACAAC
>NC_087157.1:4637500-4657500 GCF_035594125.1 Scylla paramamosain | reverse complement strand
GTAGATATGAAAATGGAAGCGGCACTGGGAAGGAGGAGGGAAACCGAGGGAGGGAAGGGAGGGAGGGACGGAGGGAGGGACAGAGGGAATTAAATTAAGGAAAGATCAGACATGGAGAAACGGAAGGAAGGAGAAAACAAGAGGCAAGAAAGTAATATAGCAAGTCACACTCAAGTCAACAGAAAACGAGATATAACTGAACTAAACGTGTAACAAACAAATTCACAAGAGCGACAAGTTTCAACGTGTAGGCGACATGTTTAAGACGTGTTCAATTACTTCACTTCCCTCCTTCCTTCCCTCCTCCCTCATCTCCCTAAATCTTTTTTTCTGTCTGTGATTATCTCCTTCCCTCCACTTACTGCCCTTCCCTCCCCTCATCCACCCTTCCTTCCCTCCCTACCTCCCTCACCATACACTTCCCTCCCTCTTTTCCTTCCTTCCCTCCCTTACCCACCCTCGTACCCTACCAGACATCTCTCTCCTCTCTTCCCTATTCCCTCCCTCCCTCCCTCCCTCCCTCCCCAGCGTCTCTCCGGCATACCTAATGAGGAGTTTCCCTCGCAAACAACATAAGTTTGGTATAATGAACTCTCTCACAGAACGACCAGCACGACACGCCGGCAAAAAATATCATCTATAACCTTTACTTGGGGACACACACACACACACACACACACACACACACACACACACACACACACGGACAAACTTTTTAATCATTGGCATTTTCCGCATTCCCTGGCTTGCCTTTTCACAGTCCGTTGTGTTGCGTTATGGAAATGATGGAATGTTATGAGTGGCGAAACGTTATGTAGAGAATTCCTGGTGTGTGTGTGTGTGTGTGTGTGTGTGTGTGTGTGTGTGTGTGTGTGTGTGTGTGTGTGTGTGTGTGTGTGTGTGTGTGTGTGTGTGTGTGTGCTGTGGTGTCTGATTCAAATTCCTTCTTTCTTTCTTTCTTTTTTTTTATATTTACTGATTAAAAGAAGGAAGGATAGAAAACTAACAGGGAATTATCACAAAATATTTTCTTGTGGTTTTAAGACAAATTCATTGATAAGCCACAAAAAAAAATAAGTATACAAAAAAAACAGAATAATGAGAAATAGTCAAGAAATTTTAAAAAACGCAAAATAAAACAAAATACGAAAGAAACTAAACACAAGAATAAAAAGAAATAAAAAGAAACAGAAAAGCCCTGCAAAATAAAATAAATAGGAAAAGAAACTACACCGAAGAATAAAGAGAAACACAAAACAAATAGAAAGCGCTGCAAAAATACGAGAAATATGACACGAAACAAAACCAATTTCGCCAACCATACCAAAGAAAACGGAAACGAAAAAGAAATTGTAATATAGAAAACGAGATGGAGAATTCCAAATATCGAAGACAAGGAGGAGGAGGAGGAGGAGGAGTGTGTGGTTGTTAGCTAGTTGAGTGAACGAGCTAGGCTTCAGTCATAAGTGTTAAGTTGAAGTGCGCGGCCTGGCGCCGGGAGATCACCTACCTCCAGCCTTCTGTTCACACCTTCTGTGAATAAACACCTGCACTGTTACCTGCGTTTCCTGTGCCCCTGCTGGTCAAGAGTCGAACATGGCGCAGTGAGTAGGATCAGGACAAGGCTGCAGTGGGTACGGCGCAGAATGGAGAAGCAGTTGGAGGCGCTGGCTGCCCTGCTAGCGCGACAGTCGGAGCAGAGTCAGGCTCTGCTAGCGCGACAGTCGGAGCAGAGTCAGGCTCGCGAGGAGCGTTTAACCCAGCTGCTGGAGAGAGTGGGGACACAAGCTCCCAGTCGCACCACGGCGAGCAATGAAGGCGAAACCACAGCCCGCAGCACGTCTACCCAGGGCGCGAGGTTCCCGACGTCCGCCACCATCATTCCTCACTTAACGGCGTCAGCATCTTTACGTGAGTTCGACACGTGGCGCCATAAGTTTGAAGGATACGTAACCCTCGCCAGGATAGACTGTCTCTCCCTGGCTGAGCAGAGGGCGGCACTCGCTGCTGTCCTAGACGACGAGTGGACCCGTACACTTCGCTACGGGATAAGCTTACCGAGAGACGCGGAGTTAAGAACCATCCTCGATGCAATGTGTGAGTACCTGCGAAGCCAGCGCAACATCATCATGGATAGAAGAGACTTCTACTCCCGCGTGCAAGAAACGCAAGAAGGTTTTGACGACTTTTTATGTGCTGTTAAGGAAATCGCCAATTTCTGTGACTTTTGCGACCAGTGCATAAACCATCAGCTGCGTGACAGAATTGTCGTTGGGACACGAGACGAAGTGGCTCTGAAACGCATGCTGGAAAACAAGAAACTCACCCTTGAAAACGCCATAGATATTTGCAGAGCATCAGAGAGCGCTAACCAGTGTAGTGCAGTACTAAGGGGCGGCTCTCACTCTTCGAGCCATGGTGTGAACGCTGTCTCGAACTACAGGAAGGGCAGTTTCGGGGGCTCAAGCCCCACGGGCTGTTATCGTTGTGGCAAAGATTGTCGCAGTGACAAAAGGGGATGCCAGGCAATAGATAAAGTGTGTCGTAACTGCGGGAAAAGAGGGCATTTTGCGAGTGTATGTCAGCAGACAGTGAGGAAACGACGAGGAGCTTCGAGGAGTTCCTCAACTGTCTCTCCTCATCGCGGTGCAGGCCCGAGGCGGGGAGCCAGTGCCAGTGTATACCAGCTCTTATCAGGCGTATACACAAAGACGGTGACGGCACGACCTGCGCCCCAGGTGCTCATTACCGCCACACATCCCGCTGGAAGAGACAAGATTACGTGGACTCCTGACTCTGGGGCCGAAACGACCGTTATTGGCCTCGACACGGCAACACTCCTTGGAATCCCGCCCTCCAGCTTGGCGCCCGCTGATGGTGATGGACTTTATGCTGCCGGTAATCACCCCCTCACCTGTGTAGGAACTTTCTCGTCGCACTTGCAACTGGGCGACAGGGAAGCTGAGACTGTTGTGAGCGTGGTGAAGGAGGTGAAGGGGGCGCTGCTTAGCTGGTACGATTCCATCGCTCTCGGAATCCTCCCCGAAGATTTTCCGGCTCAAATCCGACCGCTACGCAGGGAAGAACAGCACACCGGCAACAGCTCCATCAAGTACCCGACCGCCTCGCAGCCACCTCTATCTACGCCCACAGAAGTGATCACCTACCTCCAGCCTTCTGTTCACACCTTCTGTGAATAAACACCTGCACTGTTACCTGCGTTTCCTGTGCCCCTGCTGGTCAAGAGCTGGCCTCATTCCTACGACCCAACGCCACAGCAGCGTGCGGGGCACGCTGCTGCTGTGATCAAGGCCTTTCCCAGCGTCTTCGAAGCAAAGGAAGGTTTACGTGCAATGGCTGGTGGATCCATGGCCATCGAACGTGCTCCAGTACAGGACCCAGTGGAGGAAGAGGATGCTGCTACTTCTGGTGACCTCGACCCTCTCCACTCAGCGGTCATCTCAGCGTTATCTGCCACCAATGAGGACGGCGTCCGCTTAGCACCACTCAGGATCAGACTGTGGAAATGGTACGTGCCGCAGCAGCAAGAGACGGGGAGTACTGCTTGCTCAAGAACGTCATCATCGAGGGCTTCCCTGATCATTGCCACGACCTCGATCACCGCTTGCGTACGTACTGGCCGGTGCGCAGTCTGCTGGCCGTAGACGACGACCTGGTGGTTTACGGGCCGAGGCTTCTTATTCCTCACAGCCTCCGCCGAGAAACACTAGAGCGACTCCATGACAGTCATCAGGGGATGGAGCGCACCAAGCGACGGGCCCGACAAACGGTGTACTGGCCTGGTATGGACAGAGACGTTGAGAACGTCGTTTCTGGATGCTCACTATGCCGTCCACTCCTACCAAGCCAAGCCAACGAACCTCTCTGGCAGGACACGGACACACCCAGCAGGGTGTTTGAGTCAGTTTCTGCAGACTACTTCCACGCAGCAGGCCGTACATACCTCGTGTATGTAGATCGCTTGTCTGGGTGGCCTCACGTGTCTGCATGCTCACGTCCAGCATCGGCTGATCAGCTCGTTCGTGTCCTTCGGGGTGTGTTCGCCGACACGGGCGTGCCTGTTCTCCTGAGGACTGACGGTGGACCGCAGTTCACTTCTTCATCGGTACGGCGCTTCCTGGCTCGATGGGGGGTGGAGCATCGTGTATCTTCACCTCATTATCCACGCTCCAATGGTCACGCCGAGGCAGCGGTCAAGTCCGTGAAGAAGCTGATCCTCACGACCACACAGCAGGGACACCTGGACGAGGATGCGTTCGCTCGCGGGTTGCTGGAACTGCGCAACACTCCGAGGGCGGAAGGGCGATCACCAGCACAAGTCCTCTTCGGTCATCCTATGAGGTCCTGTGTCCCGGCTCATCATCGCTCATACGCTCAGCAGTGGCAGCGCGCTGCTGATGAGTGCGACGCCAAGGCAGAGCGACTGAGGAAGAAAGCGAAACTTCGCCACGACGCGTCCGCCCGTACTCTTCCTCTCCTGCACCTCGGTGGCCACGTCGACGTTCAAGATCACACGACAGGCCTCTGGGATCGCCTGGGTGTCATCGTGGCTGTTGGGCGAAGGAGAGACTACCTCATCAAGATGGGCAGCGGTCGCGTGATGTGGCGTAATAGAAGACACCTACGCCCACACAGACCTCTTGCTCCCCTTCCTGTCGAGCAGCACACCGCTCATGGCGGTGCAGCGCTTCAGCATCAGGGTCACGAGGAACACCACCATCCCGGCAGCCCGGAGCATCAGGGTAACGGGGTACACCGTGGCCGAGAGCAACCAGAGCGTCGAAGCAGCCGACAGCGTAGGGAGCCGAGACGACTGCAGGTGCGGTGGCACCGTAGCACCTACGATTAGTCGTACGTGTTCATTGTACGCTGTGTTTGTTTTGTGTATATGTACCGTGTTTTCTGTACTTCAATCATTGTAACTTTGTTTCATGTGTTACGGTAGCCATAACAAAGATAAGGAATCTTCCTTATGTCTCGGGGGAGGTGTGTGGTTGTTAGCTAGTTGAGTGAACGAGCTAGGCTTCAGTCATAAGTGTTAAGTTGAAGTGCGCGGCCTGGCGCCGGGAGATCACCTACCTCCAGCCTTCTGTTCACACCTTCTGTGAATAAACACCTGCACTGTTACCTGCGTTTCCTGTGCCCCTGCTGGTCAAGAGTCGAGGAGGAGGAGGAGGAGGAGGAGGAGGAGGAGGAGGAGGAAGAAGAAACGTTGCCTGTGTCACCCTCAAAATCCTGTCAGGCCCCAGAAAGATTAGGTGTCCAGTCCCTTTAGTGACACACCCATCACGAGAGAGAGAGAGAGAGAGAGAGAGAGAGAGAGAGAGAGAGAGAGAGAGAGAGAGAGAGAGAGAGAGAAATAAGCTAAAATGGGAAAGTTAACCACGTTTTACATCGCACTAATGACCAGAACATTAGTCCTCCTCCTCCTCCTCCTCCTCCTCCTCCTCCTCTTCCTCCTCCTCCTCCTCCCCACAAAAGCAGCAAAAGAAAACGCCCTACTAAAGGGGATCGGATTCCTTCCAAAGCGTTCGGGGCCTCGCTTTCCCCCGCAAGTTGAAGCGTAGGATTACACGACCAAAGCGGATTGTGGTGGTGGTGGTGGTGGTGGTGGGGATGATGGTGGTGATGGTGGTGATGGGGGTGCTGTGTTCTTAGACCCTCCTACACCTCCTCCTTATCCTCTCTCTCTCTCTCTCTCTCTCTCTCTCTCTCTCTCTCTCTCTCTCTCTCTCTCTCTCTCTCTCTGCTGACGGTGGTTTTGAGTCCTGCTGTGTTGTGGTCACCAAGTAAAGGAATGAGAGGAGGAGGAGGAGGAGGAGGAGGAGGAGGAGGAGGAGGAGGAGGAGGAGGATACCACTACGCAACTCCCCCATCCTCCCTACTCCACTCTTTCCTCTTGGCTCACCATTACCACCTTCATCATCACTACTGACCAAGGCCACTGTTACTGCGACAATGACAACAACAACAACAACAAGCTACAACCACTGCAACAATATCATCTTCGTCATCAACAACAATCAATACTACTGCCACCTACAACAATAACTACCACTGCTACTACTATTAAACTACTACTACTACTACTACTACTACTACTACTACTACAACATTCATTCACTTTAAGTCATAAATATACCCTTTAACAACACCTAATAACATACCATTACTACCATTTCTACCATCATTGTAACTGTTTTTTCCCTACTCCCACCATTACAATCAGCTACCCTCTTCACTCACCGCGGCACAATGCAAGCCAACACCGCGGAGTGCAATCAAGGTGCTACTGGCAAGGTGAAGGTGCGTCCAGGTACAATAAATCAAGGGAACACAATCCCACCACAGGCCCCCAGCAGGTGTTTCCTTCATATCCTGCTGGGGTGGTGGTGGTGGTGGTGGTGGTGGTGGTGGTAGTGACCCTGACCCTGCCTAGTCTTCCCTCTCTATATCCTTTCCTCTTTCTTCCCCTTCCCTCTCCAAATTTGCCCATCCCCGCTTCTCCCCTTCCTTCTACCAATATTCCTTCCTTTTCTTTTCCCTTCTCTCGATTTTCCCTTTTCTTCCACCAACATTCCTTTCTCTTCCTTCTCAATCATTCTCTTTTCCCCTCTCGACTTTTCCTTTCCTCCTACCACCCCTTCCTTCTCTCGATGTTTCCCTTTCAAAACACTTATTCTTACCCTCAGCCTTATCCCTAATACCACCGCTCATTCCTCTCATTCTCCACCTTTCTTCCCCCGTTGTCTTCCCCTCTTCATCCACTCTCCCATTCCCCTCGTTCGACCTTTTTCTCCTTTCCTCTCATATCACTATCTCTCTTTCCCATTTCCTCTGTTTTCTTTCTTTCCCAAACCACTTCTACTTCTGTCTCGTTCCTTCATTCCATCCCTTCCCAAACACCACCAACCACTTCTTCCACTCCACTCCTACAATATACTTCCACACTGAGCCCTAACCATATCCCCACCCTGTCCCTCCTTCCCTCCCATCCCATCCCTCCAATTCCCTCACCCCCCAGCGAGTCAGAAGCCCCAGTAATCCCCCTTTGTCCCGCCCCCCGTCGCCCAGCACAAGGCAATAATCCCCATCTCAGCGGCACTTCGAAGCCCCGACTCCCCGCTCGCTCGCAGATTGGAGCACCGAAGCAGCGGCGGGTCTCTGGAACGTCTGTGTCTCGGCCGATAAAAGACGAGGTGATAAAGCCGCGTCACGACCTGCTGGAGGAGGAGGAGGAGGAGGAAGAGGAGGAGGGACGACTGTGTGAGAGAGAGAGAGTTAGTGGGCAAAAGTATAAGTTATGAGGGATGTGGTGTACGGAAGTGTTTCAGGAGAGGAAGATATAAGTGAGTGTTGGGTTTGGGAGTTTGCGAGAGTGAGAGGAGGAGGGAGAAGAGGGAGAGTGACAGGAGGAGAGAAAAGAGGGAGTTTCCAGGGTAAGGTTAGTGAGACGAGACATGGGAGAAGGAAGGCGAGAGAGGTGGTGTTATGAGGGCCACTGGAAGGAGGGTAACGAGAGGGGAGCTGGTGCAGGAATGGGGGGAAGAGTGTGTTTGGATGGGTAGGGGGAGAGGGGAGAGAGGGGAACAGTGGGAGGTTAGCTGGGGAGAGAAGAGCGAGGCATGACGAGGGCTAGTGAAGGGGATGGACGCGGAGGAGGAGGAGGAGGAGGAGGAGGAGGAGGAGGAGGAGGAGGAAACGAGGTGTCGACGAGTTTCCGAATCCAAAAAAGAGAAAAGCTGAACAAAAAAGGCTTTGGGGAGTGGAAGGCCAAAGGAACGGTGGTGGTGGTGGTGGTGGAGGTGAGGAGGGAATGAAGCGAATGAGTCAACTTCCCCAACAAGCTCGAGGGTCCCAAGTTAAAGTAAACTTGTGTTGTCGAAGAAATCAAAGCCTCTCTCTCTCTCTCTCTCTCTCTCTCTCTCTCTCTCTCTCTCTCTCTCTCTCTCTCTCTCTCTCTCTTTGATTCTATTTAGCTCTTTCTTTAACCTATATTTTTAATCTTTAATCTTTAATTTCAAAAATCCACTGTTCGACTCTCTCTCTCTCTCTCTCTCTCTCTCTCTCTCTCTCTCTCTCTCTCTCTCTCTCTCTCACTGATCCCTGCCTTCACCATGACAAGGACCCCAAACCTTACTTCCCTCCCTCTCCGCCCCCTCCTCCTCCTCCATCAGCCATCCCCCGGCCCTCCTTCCCTCAATCTCGTAACACCACCTTCGCCTCTTCCCCTGAACCTCTCCTCCTCCTCCCCCCACCACCCCCCGAGTCTCTCCTCCATCACCCTTCTTGCCTCCTAAACTTCCGAATTTATCAGAGTCTCAAGTTGAATCTTCCTCTCCTCGTCTTGATGGTTTTGTAATGAATTTAGTTTCCGCGTTATGAATATCTTCCAGGGGTGAGAGAGAGAGAGAGAGAGAGAGAGAGAGAGAGAGAGAGAGAGAGAGAGAGAGAGAGAGAGAGAGAGAGAGAGAGAGAGAGAGAGAGAGAGAGAGACTTTTATTGCTCTATTAAATTGTGTACATGAGAAAAATAATATTGCGAGAGAGAGAGAGAGAGAGAGAGAGAGAGAGAGAGAGAGAGAGAGAGAGAGAGAGAGAGAGAGAGAGAGAGAGAGTAAACTACGCCTCAGAATCACCTCGAGGGCACAAATTAGTGAGCTTAGGGACAATTGTAGCCTCCAACTTTGAAAAGAGAGAGAGAGAGAGAGAGAGAGAGAGAGAGAGAGAGAGAGAGAGAGAGAGAGAGAGAGAGAGAGAGAGAGAGAGAGAGGAAAAGGATACAGGAAACATCTTTTGTACGTGAAGGAATGAGAGGAAAAATACACACAAGGACACGAAGATTTCAAAATAAAGTTAATAGTGCAGGAGGAGGAGGAGGAGGAGGAGGAGGAAATAAAAGGCAATGACGAAGAGGAAGATGAAAATAAAAAGACAAGACAAAAGACACGACGAAAGGAAAAGAAAGAATAAGAAGAACGAAATAGGGAAAAAAAGGACGCAGAAGAGAGAAAGGAGAGACGAAAAATCAGAAAAATGAGAGAAAGGGAAGGAACTGAAAAGACAGACCATAAAAATGACAAAAGAAATTAGTGGAGGAGAAAGAAAGAAAGAAAGAAAGAAAGAAAGAAAGAAAGAAAGAAAGAAGGGGACGTCAGTTACTCTTTGTAAGTTTGAAAGTCATATAAGATAAATCAACTTGTGTGTTTGTGTCACTGTTGTTGTTGTTGTTGTTATTGTTGTTGTTGTTGTTGTTGTTGTTGTTGTTGTTGCTGTTGTTGTTGATGTTTTTGTTGTTATAATGCTTGTCTTTCCTTCATCTATCCTTCATCACGATCCTTCATTCCAAAAACTAAGAGGAGAAAGGGAAAGACAGAAAAAAAGATACATAAGTAGAAGAAAGGAGAGAGGGAAGGAGAAAAACAGCAAACAAACAAACAAACAGATAGATGGATAGGTAGATAGATAGATGAATAGATAGATAGACAGATGACACAACGACAGTACATCTCTCTCTCTCTCTCTCTCTCTCTCTCTCTCTCTCTCTCTCTCTCTCTCTCTCTCTCTCTCTCTCTCTCTCTCTCTCTCTCTCTCTCTCTCTCTCTCTCACTTCATTATCACCTTCACTTTGATCAGGCGGTTCTAATGCACTATCCCCAATGCAGTCCTTCCCTCCCTCTTCTCCTCTTCTTTCCTCCCTTCCTCTCTCCCTTCTCTCCCTTCCTCTCCGCCTCCTTCCCTCCCCCCATCAACACCCACGCCTCACCACATCACACAAAGTTTCCAGGACAAATTCACTTCCCTTTTCTCCCCCTTAAAAAATCTTACAAAGGATGTCAAATGTCTTTCTACTCCCTCTTCACCCTCTTCGCCCTTTCCTCTTCCTCTCCCTCCTCTTCTCTATTGATGGTCCTTCCCTCTTCATCTGTGCCCAATTCTTGTCTCCCTTCATCTACACCTTTCTCTCTCTCTCTCTCTCTCTCTCTCTCTCTCTCTCTCTCTCTCTCTCTCTCTCTCTCTCTCTCTCTCTCTCTCTCTCTCTCTCTCTCTCTCTCTCTCTTTCTCTCTCTCTTACTGTGTTTCATTCTCCGTTCTTTGCTTTCTTCCTTATTTTTTTTATATTGTGGTTTCCCTTTTCTTCTCTATTTTTCCTTCCATTCTCCTTCTGGTCATCCTTCTCCCTTGTCAGTTTTTCTCCTCTGTGTACCCCCTTCTCACCTTTTCTCCTTCTCTCTCCTCGTTTTCTTTCTACTTTCTCTCCTTTCCCCTTGTTTCCTGTTCCCTTCTCTTAACTTTCCCTCCTCATTTCTCAAGCTTTCTTACTTTCTCTCAGCTTTTCTCTTCCCCTTTTCTCTCTTGTCCTCCATCTTTTCCTCCTCTCTCAGCTTTTAACCTTTCTATTTCTTCCTTTTCTTAACTTTTTCCTCCTCCTCCTGCTCTTCTTTTCCTTCTCTTCCCTTCCCTTCCCACTGCATCACCATATCTCCCATTCCACACCCCTGTCTCCCCTCACCAATACCCTTCCCCATCACCTCTCCCCTCACTGCTCCTATCGCCTCACCCTGACGAACTCTTTGTAAGTGAAAAAAAAAGTCTACTACAGTTCAGGTTTTCTTTTTCTTTTTCTTTTTTTTTGTCTCACAGGTCAATGAGAGGAAAAAGAAGAGGAAGGGATGAGTTATTCACAGGGAAAGGGAGAGGGAGAAGGGGAGGGGAGGGGAAGGGAGCGAGAGAGAGAGAGAGAGAGAGAGAGAGAGAGAGAGAGAGAGAGAGAGAGAGAGAGAGAGAGAGAGAGAGAGAGAGAGAGAGAGAGAGAGAATAAATAAAGTGGAGAAAAGAGAAATGCAAAGAAAGAGTTACAAGAGGTTTATAATCTTTAATGCAAATGTGTTCTAAGTTTCCATTTTCAAACGTTAACTATGCACCACAAATTTAGACACACACACACACACACACACACACACACACACACACACACACACACACACACACACACACACACACACACACACACCAAAAAAAAAAAAAAGAGAGAGAGAAAAAGAGTACTAATCATATTATAAATTTTGTATCTCTATCATACTTTTATTTTCGTACCCAGCTTATTTTTTCTTTTTCTATTTATACTTTGAACTTCACTCAAATATATAATTTCGTCCTCTACATCATTTTTAAATCTGACTTATCTTTTCAGCAGCGCTTCAAAAATAGTCTCACGAGATCTATATTTCCCTCTACTTTCGAAACTTTACATATATATTTCATTCTTCTATTTTCAAAAACTACGTAACACAGCCTCCAGTACTGAATCCAAAATAATTTCCCTCCAGTCTGTGCCAGAATTTACCAGGTCGCAGCATTGTATAAAATTTAAGCCACCACGAGCCTGACTTCATATATCTCCTTGCTTTATCTTTGCAAACTATCTTCCAGTAATGCTTCTAAAATAATTCCCTTCCAGACTGTGCCAGAATTTACCAGTCGCAGCATTGTATAGAACTTAAGCCTTCACGAACCTTACTTAATATATCTCCTTACTTTATCATTGGGCACTAACTCATCCCTCCACCACAGCTTCTAAAACAATTCCCTCCCAGACTGTACCATAATTTACCAGTCTTCGCCATGTACAAAACTCAAGTCCCCATTTTCTGTTCATCTACTTTCACAGCTGCGAAACACATCCTGGCAGTGTTTCGCCAGTAATTCCCTGCCATCGCGCGAACAAACACTATTTTCTGCTCCCAATCAAAGTCTCCTCCCCGCGGCGTCCTTCAAGGGCGAGGCGTGAGTCAGTTTTCTTCACATCCACATCAAATAACTGTTGCCACTATTTGACCACCTAGGCACGTGCACAACCCCCCGCCCCTCTTCCCTCCTCCTTTACTTCCATTTTAATCCTCCGCCTCCCTCTCCTCCTCCTCCTCCTTCTCCTCCTCTTCCTAGTCCTCCTCTTTCATCGCTGTCATTACTATATCATTTCGTCTCTTCCTCCTTGCCCTCTCTCTTTTACTCCTTGTCTTCGTCCTCCTCTTCCTTCTTCACCACTGCCATCGGTCTCCTCTGATTCTCTTCTCTCTATTTTCTTTTGTGTTCTTGTCCTCGTTCGACTTCTATTTCTCCTCTTTCCTCCTCCTCTGTCCACCTTCACTACTGCCTCTTCCTTAATTTTCCCCTCCATTCTCTCTTCCTTCTCCTCCTCCCATTTTCTAAATCCCTTTTTTTTTCGTTCCTTTCCACCAAGAGTACAATTTCCAACACATCCTTCTC
Source organism: Scylla paramamosain (assembly GCF_035594125.1). NCBI lineage: Eukaryota > Metazoa > Arthropoda > Malacostraca > Decapoda > Portunidae > Scylla > Scylla paramamosain. The sequence continues at coordinate 4,645,210 of NC_087157.1, read as the reverse complement.
CCTTTCTCTTCCTTTTCCTCCTCCTCCTCCTCCTCCTCCTCCTCCTCCTCCTCCTCCTCCTCCTCCTCCTCCTCCTCCTCCTCCTCCTCCTCTTCCTTCACAATGGGTCCGTCCGTCCACACACGCTGGTCAGCCTTTCACCTTCATTCACTTGCAGTTCCGCCACACCCATAACACACACGCACACACACACACACACACACACACACACACACACACACACACACACACACACACACACACGTTTTCGTTTTTTGCCGCTGACGAGAGGAAACGGATTCAACTCTTTCTATTTTTCCCGCACCTGTACGCACCTAAACTTTTATGCAAGAAGCGTGTTACCTGATTGACTCCGTGCCGTGTTTGCCTTCGCCTCCGCCACAGGTGTGCTCCCTCTCACCTGTCTGGCCCCTGCTCACCCACCTACTCTGTTTATCTAACGTATAATTTCCCGGTCCATAAATGAGTATGTTTCTCTCTCTCTCTCTCTCTCTCTCTCTCTCTCTCTCTCTCTCTCTCTCTCTCTCTCTCTCTCTCTCTCTCTCTCTCTCTCTCTCTCTCTCTCTCGTAAACTTGAGAGTAAGGTTAAGTTATTTTGTTATTTAATATTTTGTTTATTTCTATCCTCCTTCAGCTCCTAAGATATAAAAGACTGGAAAGGATACCATTTTTGTCTTATGTTTAAATACACACACTACATACATGAGAACAAAGTGAAATAGTTCTAGTGCCGTACTTCTTAAACATCTAAGTGATAAAGCAAATTCTGGAGAGGTGGGGGGATATTCTAGCAGAGACGTGTGTAATACAGCCACTCTAAGGTTACACACACGCCTACACACAAGCTTCACCTTCACACGGTCATGGTCTAGGGAAGCAGAGGACCCTCGCCCACACACCTTCCCACGCCACTCTCCTACCGGTAATAAAATCCTATTGATAAACCCTGTAGAGAATTCTGTTTACTTTCTGCTTCCTCCACGTGTGCCTCGCCTTTGCTGGCCTGCTTCGTCTGCTTTGGATTACTTTGCTGCGTATTTTTTTTGTGATTCTTTGTGTTTGCGATGGACTCAAAAGAATTTTAAAAAGAGGAAGATTTCCCAAAGGAAATTATGCTTATATTCCTGGCAGTGGGAACAGTGATGCTGAAACGCCTTTGTACGCCCGTCAGTTTCTCCACTTTTATAGAAGGATCAGTCTCGTGATATCACGCATGTTCGAGAGAGAGAGAGAGAGAGAGAGAGAGAGAGAGAGAGAGAGAGAGAGAGAGAGAGAGAGAGAGAGAGAGAGAGAGAGAGAGAGAGAGAGAGAGAGAGAGAGCAAAAACAAATTCAAAACAACTGTATATTCCGTCAAGTTTGAGAAAAAAAAATCTAGACAGGTAGCAAGAATTATTTTCATAAGGAATTTTGTTTATATTCATGTCAGTAAATTTTAAAAACTGCACCTACCTGAGAAGTTAAACTCACTACATGTTTTAGAAGCAGTCCTATATTTTACTCAAATCATGTTCCTCACCACTACTTTTTTTTTTTCAAGCACAAACACTATTACATAAAAAAACCCGCACGTCTATCCATTCAGCACGTATGAATGAATCCTGTCCGCCGCTATAAATCTTGCTGTCTGACCCGCCACTCGTTAATTCAGCCACGATCTTCCCCTTCATCTTCTCCCAATCCTGTTCACCTTTGCATTGCCTAACTGGATCAGCCTCAGGTGTGGACTTGCTTATCTCGTGACGTAACAAGACTTCGCTGCTCGCCTCACCTCACCTCGCTCTGCACTCTGATCCCGTGTTGTCACTCCTCTCTTATCGCGCTCTATCAGTGAGGAGAGCAGCTTCCTGATACGGTAAGCTGTAAGGTCTCTCTCTCTCTCTCTCTCTCTCTCTCTCTCTCTCTCTCTCTCTCTCTCTCTCTCTCTCTCTCTCTCTCTCAGGTGGAGGTAGTCAGCCCGTCCCCTAAATACACTTATATAAGTTAAGTCACTAATTTGCGCCCCGAAGGTAAATTTAAGACGCAGTTTCTCTCTCTCTCTCTCTCTCTCTCTCTCTCTCTCTCTCTCTCTCTCTCTCTCTCTCTCTCTCTCTCTCTCTCATATGGTTTATCTCACCCATGGCAGTGTCGTCCCATCACGTCTACCTAAAAAGAATCTCTCTCTCTCTCTCTCTCTCTCTCTCTCTCTCTCTCTCTCTCTCTCTCTCTCTCTCTCTCTCTCTCTCTCTCTCCCTGTCATCTGCATTCACCCACTTATTCCCAATACGGCACTAAACAGATGCCCAGATGCCAGGTAGTCAGTCTGATGCGATCCCCAGTGCTTCCAAGAGTACCCAAAGAATCCACGCACAAATCCGCCTATTGACCACTTTGATTCCCTTAAGGTAGCGTGGTGCGGGGCCGGTCTCCGCTCAGCCACCTGCAGCCACGTGCTTCTCCCATTTTCACTTGCTTCCCTCTAATGGGATTCTAGTCACACGCACCTGTTGTTTGTTACCCGAAAAAGAAGAAAAAAACGCTACCTGTATGCGCTCACCTGTTCTTACGTTGCCTAATTGTTATTCACCTATTCGCCCTTCACGCCATCTGGTTTCCTTAATCATGTTTCTTTTTACCAAGTCCTCTTAAATTTGCATCTCCTATCTTTAATTAACTAAAAACCTCTACCCTTTACTTTACCTTTTACCTGACCTTGCTGTATAAAAATAAATGTTTACTTTAACCTTACTGTGTCTCCTTAAAACAAAATAATCTGGTTTCCTTATTCACCGTTTTTTTTCTTTACCTGGTCTCCCTAAAGTTACAAATCGTACCTTTAACTTCCTAAAAACTGCTTGCTCATCCTTACACTCCCCAATACACTTCTCTCTCATCATACACTCCCCAATACACTTCTCTCTCACTCCTACACTCCCCAATACACTTCTCTCTCACTCCTACACTCCCCAATACACTTCTCTCTCACTCCTACACTTCCCAATACACTTCTTTCTCACCCTACACTCCCCAATACACTTCTCTCTCACTCCTACACTCCCCAATACACTTCTCTCTCACCCCTGCACTCCCCAATACACTTCTCTAGCCTCTATACTTTCCAATACTCTCTCTCTCTCTCTCTCTCTCTCTCTCTCTCTCTCTCTCTCTCTCTCTCTCTCTCTCTCTCTCTCTCTCTCTCTCTCTCTCTCCTTCACCCCAACACTCTACACCCCGTCACGACCCGGAAAAAAAGCCCACTGCGCACGTACACTTCGTACATGTACATACACACGTACGCTCCGCGACTCACCTTGAGGAAGAACACAACCCTTTATAATTACACAGGTGACATTTGTGTGCTCCAGGAACCACAAGACAGTACGGGGAAGGGGCGCGAGGGAAGGGAAGGGAAGGGAAGGAGGTAAGGAGGGAAGGAAAGAGGGTATGGAAGGGAAGAGGGAGGGAAGGGAGAGGATAGAAGGGTAGGATAAGGGAGTGGAGGAGAGAGGGAAGAGAAAAAAATAAGAGAGGATTCGTAAAGAGGAGGAAGAAGAAAGGGAGTACAGAAAAGAGCATTGATACAGAAAGATAAATACACACACACACACACACACACACACACACACACAGAGAGAGAGAGAGAGAGAGAGAGAGAGAGAGAGAGAGAGAGAGAGAGAGAGAGAGAGAGAGAGAGAGAGAGAGAGAGAGAGAGAGAGAGAGAGAGAGAGAGAGAGAGAGAGAGAGAGAGAGAGAGAGAGAGAGATGCAACTATAACGTGGAGGGGAGTTGCAGAGAGGAGGAGGAGGAGGAGGAGGAGGAGGAGGAGGAGGAGGAGGAGGAGGAGGAGGAGGAGGAGGAAGTACCTGACCAAAATAAATAATTAATGAACCACCAACATTAGCAATTCCCCCTAAAACAACCTGCTCTCTCTCTCTCTCTCTCTCTCTCTCTCTCTCTCTCTCTCTCTCTCTCTCTCTCTCTCTCTCTCTCTCTCTCTCTCAAGGATAAATGAATAGACAAATGGATGGACGGGTAATAAAAAAACAAAAAAAGAGGTGAAAAGAAATAGTACATTCTCTCTCTCTCTCTCTCTCTCTCTCTCTCTCTCTCTCTCTCTCTCTCTCTCTCTCTCTCTCTCTCTCTCTCTCTCTCTCTCTCTCTCTCTCTCTCTCTCTCTCTGTCTCTCTCTCTGTTTTACGAGACTTTGTAGGTACCAATTTTTTATTCAGTGCTGGAGGGGTAGTGTGTGTGTGTGTGTGTGTGTGTGTGTGTGTGTGTGTGTGTGTGTGTGTGTGTGTGTGTGTTGTTCGACTCTTGACCAGCAGGGGCACAGGAAACGCAGGTAACAGTGCAGGTGTTTATTCACAGAAGGTGTGAACAGAAGGCTGGAGGTAGGTGATCTCTCGGCGCCAGGCCGCGCACTTCCACTTAACACTTATGACTGAAGCCTAGCTCGTTCACTCATACACGTATTCATGCCTCACACAAGTCTCGCTCATTCACTCGTTCACACAACTAGCTAACAACCACACACCTCCCCCGAGACATAAGGAAGATTCCTTATCTTTGTTATGGCTACCGTAACACATGAAACAAAGTTACAATGATTGAAGTACAGAAAACACGGTACATATACACAAAACAAACACAGCGTACAATGAACACGTACGACTAATCGTAGGTGCTACGGTGCCACCGCACCTGCAGTCGTCTCGGCTCCCTACGCTGTCGGCTGCTTCGACGCTCTGGTTGCTCTCGGCCACGGTGTACCCCGTTACCCTGATGCTCCGGGCTGCCGGGATGGTGGTGTTCCTCGTGACCCTGATGCTGAAGCGCTGCACCGCCATGAGCGGTGTGCTGCTCGACAGGAAGGGGAGCAAGAGGTCTGTGTGGGCGTAGGTGTCTTCTATTACGCCACATCACGCGACCGCTGCCCATCTTGATGAGGTAGTCTCTCCTTCGCCCAACAGCCACGATGACACCCAGGCGATCCCAGAGGCCTGTCGTGTGATCTTGAACGTCGACGTGGCCACCGAGGTGCAGGAGAGGAAGAGTACGGGCGGACGCGTCGTGGCGAAGTTTCGCTTTCTTCCTCAGTCGCTCTGCCTTGGCGTCGCACTCATCAGCAGCGCGCTGCCACTGCTGAGCGTATGAGCGATGATGAGCCGGGACACAGGACCTCATAGGATGACCGAAGAGGACTTGTGCTGGTGATCGCCCTTCCGCCCTCGGAGTGTTGCGCAGTTCCAGCAACCCGCGAGCGAACGCATCCTCGTCCAGGTGTCCCTGCTGTGTGGTCGTGAGGATCAGCTTCTTCACGGACTTGACCGCTGCCTCGGCGTGACCATTGGAGCGTGGATAATGAGGTGAAGATACACGATGCTCCACCCCCCATCGAGCCAGGAAGCGCCGTACCGATGAAGAAGTGAACTGCGGTCCACCGTCAGTCCTCAGGAGAACAGGCACGCCCGTGTCGGCGAACACACCCCGAAGGACACGAACGAGCTGATCAGCCGATGCTGGACGTGAGCATGCAGACACGTGAGGCCACCCAGACAAGCGATCTACATACACGAGGTATGTACGGCCTGCTGCGTGGAAGTAGTCTGCAGAAACTGACTCAAACACCCTGCTGGGTGTGTCCGTGTCCTGCCAGAGAGGTTCGTTGGCTTGGCTTGGTAGGAGTGGACGGCATAGTGAGCATCCAGAAACGACGTTCTCAACGTCTCTGTCCATACCAGGCCAGTACACCGTTTGTCGGGCCCGTCGCTTGGTGCGCTCCATCCCCTGATGACTGTCATGGAGTCGCTCTAGTGTTTCTCGGCGGAGGCTGTGAGGAATAAGAAGCCTCGGCCCGTAAACCACCAGGTCGTCGTCTACGGCCAGCAGACTGCGCACCGGCCAGTACGTACGCAAGCGGTGATCGAGGTCGTGGCAATGATCAGGAAGCCCTCGATGATGACGTTCTTGAGCAAGCAGTACTCCCCGTCTCTTGCTGCTGCGGCACGTACCATTTCCACAGTCTGATCCTGGAGTGGTGCTAAGCGGACGCCGTCCTCATTGGTGGCAGATAACGTTGAGATGACCGCTGAGTGGAGAGGGTCGAGGTCACCAGAAGTAGCAGCATCCTCTTCCTCCACTGGGTCCTGTACTGGAGCACGTGAGAGGGCGTCGGGCACACAGTGTGTCGATCCCTTTTGATCCCTTTTGGCGAAGGGTCGAGCGTCGTCTGTCAACTCGATGGCCATGGATCCACCAGCCATTGCACGTAAACCTTCCTTTGCTTCGAAGACGCTGGGAAAGGCCTTGATCACAGCAGCAGCGTGCCCCGCACGCTGCTGTGGCGTTGGGTCGTAGGAATGAGGCCAGCTGATCACTTCTGTGGGCGTAGATAGAGGTGGCTGCGAGGCGGTCGGGTACTCGATGGAGCTGTTGCCGGTGTGCTGTTCTTCCCTGCGTAGCGGTCGGATTTGAGCCGGAAAATCTTCGGGGAGGATTCCGAGAGCGATGGAATCGTACCAGCTAAGCAGCGCCCCCTTCACCTCCTTCACCACGCTCACAACAGTCTCAGCTTCCCTGTCGCCCAGTTGCAAGTGCGACGAGAAAGTTCCTACACAGGTGAGGGGGTGATTACCGGCAGCATAAAGTCCATCACCATCAGCGGGCGCCAAGCTGGAGGGCGGGATTCCAAGGAGTGTTGCCGTGTCGAGGCCAATAACGGTCGTTTCGGCCCCAGAGTCAGGAGTCCACGTAATCTTGTCTCTTCCAGCGGGATGTGTGGCGGTAATGAGCACCTGGGGGCGCAGGTCGTGCCGTCACCGTCTTTGTGTATACGCCTGATAAGAGCTGGTATACACTGGCACTGGCTCCCCGCCTCGGGCCTGCACCGCGATGAGGAGAGACAGTTGAGGAACTCCTCGAAGCTCCTCGTCGTTTCCTCACTGTCTGCTGACATACACTCGCAAAATGCCCTCTTTTCCCGCAGTTACGACACACTTTATCTATTGCCTGGCATCCCCTTTTGTCACTGCGACAATCTTTGCCACAACGATAACAGCCCGTGGGGCTTGAGCCCCCGAAACTGCCCTTCCTGTAGTTCGAGACAGCGTTCACACCATGGCTCGAAGAGTGAGAGCCGCCCCTTAGTACTGCACTACACTGGTTAGCGCTCTCTGATGCTCTGCAAATATCTATGGCGTTTTCAAGGGTGAGTTTCTTGTTTTCCAGCATGCGTTTCAGAGCCACTTCGTCTCGTGTCCCAACGACAATTCTGTCACGCAGCTGATGGTTTATGCACTGGTCGCAAAAGTCACAGAAATTGGCGATTTCCTTTACAGCACATAAAAAGTCGTCAAAACCTTCTTGCGTTTCTTGCACGCGGGAGTAGAAGTCTCTTCTATCCATGATGATGTTGCGCTGGCTTCGCAGGTACTCACACATTGCATCGAGGATGGTTCTTAACTCCGCGTCTCTCGGTAAGCTTATCCCGTAGCGAAGTGTACGGGTCCACTCGTCGTCTAGGACAGCAGCGAGTGCCGCCCTCTGCTCAGCCAGGGAGAGACAGTCTATCCTGGCGAGGGTTACGTATCCTTCAAACTTATGGCGCCACGTGTCGAACTCACGTAAAGATGCTGACGCCGTTAAGTGAGGAATGATGGTGGCGGACGTCGGGAACCTCGCGCCCTGGGTAGACGTGCTGCGGGCTGTGGTTTCGCCTTCATTGCTCGCCGTG
>NC_087157.1:4625000-4635000 GCF_035594125.1 Scylla paramamosain | reverse complement strand
GAGAGAGAGAGAGAGAGAGAGAGAGAGATGAAAAGAGTGACCTTGCCAGCTTATCATCTCTTTATGATGATAGTAATTACTATTATTATTATTATTATTATTATCATTATTATTATTAATCACTATCATCATCATCAGTCTTATTCAAAACTTAATTACTTAGCCTTTTCCTATACATAACTTCCCAGAAACATTTCCCCTACTAATTCACACACACACACACACACACACACACACACACACACACACAACGTAACTTTCTTTAATCTGTCTTTGATTTGAGGGTCCGTTCCTCCCTATCCTGAGGTGATCATACTCTCTCTCTCTCTCTCTCTCTCTCTCTCTCTCTCTCTCTCTCTCTCTCTCTCTCTCTCTCTCTCTCTCATCCGCTTTCCTCCTCATATCCCCCTTACCTTCACCATCCCCCCTCAATTCAAGCTATCCCATCCCATCCTTCCCTCCACCTTCCCTCACTTCCTTCCCCCCTTCACCCCCATCAATTCAACCTTCCCCAACCGATCCTTCTCTCCACTTCCCCTCACTTTCCCTCCCCCCTTCGCCCCACCATCCGAGTCTCCCCCATAAATCAACAGTGCCTTTAAAAATCTTAATGAAGAAAACGAAGTAAATTCACACGTTTATGCAAATAGGATTAATTAATGGCATGTTGTAAGTTTTTTTCTTCTTTTTTTCGCTCCCCTCGTGTCGGTTCCTCCTCCGCCTCCTCCTCCTCCTCCTCCTCCTCCTCCTCCTCCTCCTCCTCCTCCTCCTCCTCCTCTGCCTCCTCTTCCTCCTTCTCCTCATCCTCTTGTATTAATCCTCCTTCTCTTTGTCTTCCTCCTCTTCCTCATCCTGCGTCTCATACTGCTTCATAATCCATGTCGTCTTCCTCCTCCTCCTCCTCCTCCTCCTCTTACTTAATCTTCTCTTTCTCTCCTCTTCATATTTTCCTTCTTCCTTCTTTCTTATTCTCCCTTTCTTATCTGCTCCCACGATTATCCAGTGTTATGTTCTCCTATATCTATTTTATTCCTTTTCTATCAAGTTCTTTAAGCGGCGCTCTCTCTCTCTCTCTCTCTCTCTCTCTCTCTCTCTCTCTCTCTCTCTCTCTCTCTCTCTCTCTCTCTCTCTCTCTCTCTCCTATTCCCTCGAGACTTTACTCACAAGAGACAAGAACAAATTAAGATTACAAAGAGAGACAGAGAGAGAGAGAGAGAGAGAGAGAGAGAGAGAGAGAGAGAGAGAGAGAGAGAGAGAGAGAGAGAGAGAGAGAGAGAGAAGGGGGAGGGGGTTAGGAGACAAAACAAATGCCTTTTAAAATAGACAGAGAGGAGGAGGAGGAGGAGGAGGAGGAGGAGGAAAAATTAAAACCCAGATCTCTTGTTTACGAAAAAAAAATTAACTGTCACTCTTGCCGCTCAATAATTTACATTTCTATCCCAGTGGTGCCGCGCCTCTGTAATTGAATATGTATTTTTGTGTGTCCCTCTGTGTGTGTGTGTGTGTGTGTGTGTGTGTGTGTGTGTGTGTGTGTGTGTGTGTGTGTGTGTGTGTGTGTGTGTGTGTGTGTGTGTGTGTGTGTGTGTGTGTGGGGTACAAATTATATTCAAATTATTTATACTACGTGGAAGGCACCAGACAGACCAACCACCCTTCCCCACATGTGTTTGTAGTGGTGGTGGTGGTGGTGGTGGTGGTGGTGGTGGTGGTGGTGATGTTGTGTTGTGTCTGGTGTTGGACATGCCAAGTGACGATGCTTGAGTGTGTGCCAGTATTATAGTGGGTACGAGCCTGAACACACACACACACACACACACACACACACACACACACACACACACACACACACACACAAATAGGCGAACACTGTTTTGCTTTACCGCATGTACAGTTTCTTCTTTTTCTTCTCCCTCCCTATAAGATTGTTATTATCATTATTATACTACATACTACTACTACTACTACTACTACTACGTCGTGTGTGTGTGTGTGTGTGTGTGTGTGTGTGTGTGTGTGTGTGTGTGTGTATAGATATAGATAGATAGATAGATAGATAGATAGATACAGATATAGATAGTAACATCATCGTAGTAGTAGTAGTAGTATTTTTTTTTTTTTATATAGTAGTAGCAGCAGTCCCACAGACACCAACAGCAGCAGTCGCCAGCCAGCCAGTTCCTCCCAAGCCACTCCCACACTCATTCACTCTTACACCTAATCCCCGCAGGCAATTCTCTCTCTCTCTCTCTCTCTCTCTCTCTCTCTCTCTCTCTCTCTCTCTCTCTCTCTCTCTCTCTCTCTCTCTCTCTCTCTCTCTGGTATCTCATTTGCTAATTCCTCCTCCTCCTCACTACTCCCTCATATTTTTTTCTTCCTTTCCACATCATATTCACAAAAATTCACTCGTCTCTCATATTTCCTTATCTCTTTTTTATCATAATTTTTCTTTTGCCCTCTGATAACACATTCACTGCCTCAATTGCTACTACTAATACTTTTATTTTTTTCCCTTTTCCTCGTAACTCTTTCCTTCCCTATTCATCTCTCCTTTTCTTCCTTTTCTCTCTCCTTCACATCCACCCTTTTATGTTTTCCTCTCTCCGACTCTTCTTTCCTATCTCCCAGTCTTTCCTCCCTCTCTCCTTCCTTCCCACTCTACTCAAACCACCCCTCCCTCCAGCCCGCCCACTCTTCCTCCAAGCCCACCCTCTCTCCACCCAGCATCCACCAGGCAGCCGGGACAGGGTCGAGAGGGTAGAGAGTAAAAAAGCCTAAATCCAAATGGTACGCCGGCGAGCAGTCCATTAGCTCGGGGTAATTAGATAAACAAAGCAACAAGCAACCCATGTAAACGCCAACAACCTCCCAGACCCACCCACCCCACTTGTTAGCAACCCCCCCCAACTTCAATGCAGCTTCCACTAAGGGTTCTAAACTATTTACCAGTCCACCAAAACCAGTAAACATCCAAATCCACCACGTTTTAACATAAAGTGAAAAATTTAAGTCTCACAATTTTTACCTGTTTAATACTGAATAAAATCTTAAGTTAGTTTTAGCATGTTTGTTTACAGTACAGCTGACAGACTGGCATTCTCCTTTTCCTTATCCACTCAGACCACTTACACAAACCCACAACCACTTCTTACACTTCCCTACACTCCACTATGACCTCCACTTACAACCCAAGAAGTGCGCCTCTGTCTATCTATCTATCTACCTGACTTCACCACACACCTGTTCCTTCACCTGTAATTAAACACTCACGACCCAGGACTGTACCTCATTAATCTCCCTGCGACATTCTCTCGTGACGGCAGGAACGCTGGGCGGGAAGAAATTCAGGTCTTGTATTGAGTTATGATTCACTTACTTAGAGGGGAGCTTATTAAAGGACAATGCAAGGATGGGATGTGTTGGGAGTGTGTGACGAGGATACAAGAAATAGCGGATGTTTTAATGAAGCGAAGATCTGTCTGTCTGTCTGCTGCTGCTGGGGACCTGTAATGGGGCTGTTCATACTACTGTTGTTGTTGTTATTGTTGTTGTTGTTGTTGTTGTTGTTGTTGTTGACTGTTATTTTCGTTCTTTTGTTCTTGTTCTTGTTTTTCTTTATCTTGTTGTTGTTGTTCTTGTTGTTGTTGTTGTTGTTGTTGTTGCTGCTGTTCTTGTTATTGCTGATACTGTTGTTATTTTCGTTCTTCTGTTCTTGTTCTTCTTGATCTTTTTGTTCTTCTGTTCTTGTTCTTCTTGATCTTTTTGTTCTTCTGTTCTTGTTCTTGTTCTTGTTGATATTGTAATTGTTGATACTGTCGTTATTTTCGTTCTTCTGTTCTTGTTCTTGTTCATGTTCTTGTTCTTGTTCTTGTTCTCCTTCTTCTTGTGGTGGTGGTGGTGGTGGTGGTGGTGGTGGTGGTGGTGGTGGTGGTGGTGGTGGTGGTGGTGGTGGTGGTGGTGGTGGTGGCAGTGCAAATCGAAATAAAGACCCAAATATATACACTAATAAAAGAAAAATCCAAATATTAAACTTAAACAAAAGAGAACAGGGAGAAAATGGAACATACGCACTCACTACGCGGAAAATTTAAATAAAAGAGCAAACTATACTGTAGCTTGGTGAAAATGTAAACAAAATACAACTGTGTGAGAGTTAACCCTTCCTCTTAGTCCTGCAACCCCTCCCCCACCCTCTCTCTCTCTCTCTCTCTCTCTCTCTCTCTCTCTCTCTCTCTCTCTCTCTCTCTCTCTCTCTCATAAAAAAACAAACAAGACGCACAATATTACCACGAGGCAAAAGTTAATACACGGAAGAACTTCAGGCAACAACAACAACAACAACAACAACAACAACAACAACGCAAGTAGACATGCCCGAGGTGGATGGGTAGGTGGGTGGGTGAGTGGGGGTCGTACAAATGAAGACATTACATTAGCATAGAAGAGGCTCCCGCAAAGAGGAGGAGGAGGAGGAGGAGGAGGAGGAGGAGGAGGAGGAGGAGGAGGAGGAGGAGGAGGAGGAGGAGGAGGAAGGGCGGTGAAGGGGCGGTACGGTTAAGAGGGAAAAGAGAAACAGCAGCAGCAGCATCAGTTGTTAGTCATGGTGGTGGTGGTGGTGGTGGTGGTGGTGGTGGTGGTGGTGGTGGTGGTGGTGGTGGTGGTGGTGGTGGTGGTGGAGGTGGTGGTGGTGGTGGAGAAAGGGATGATCCAACCCTTTAAACACAGTGCTGGAACCCTTCATCTCTGCTTCCCCATCATTACCCTTCGCTTCCCGCCCGCGACGCGTGTTAAGTAAGCTAATGGAAAGGACTTGGGTGATGGGGAGGGATGTGAGGGGAAGAGGGAAGGGGATCGAACTCATGTATACTTCCCTAGAGAAAGATGGAATGGGGAAGGAGGTGGGGAAGGGATAGGAGAGGGCGGAAGAGGAGAGAGAGAGAGAGAGAGAGAGAGAGAGAGAGAGAGAGAGAGAGAGAGAGAGAGAGAGAGAGAGAGAGAGAGAGAGAGAGAGAGAGAGAGAGAGAGGTGAAAGGGGGAATGAGTTTAAAAGAGGGTGACGAAAAATGTGAACTGAGATAAGACGGAATGTGGGATTAGGAGAGAGAGAGAGAGAGAGAGAGAGAGAGAGAGAGAGAGAGAGAGAGAGAGAGAGAGAGAGAGAGAGAGAGAGAGAGAGAGAGAGAGAGAGAGAGATTATGCCGTAGATATTTTATTCTGAAATACAGGAAGGCAGTAAGGTGGCGAATTTCACGAGTCTAGAACAAGAAGAGGAGGAGGAGGAGGAGGAGGAGGAGGAGGAGGAGGAGGAGGAGGAGGAGGAGGAGGAGGAGGAGAAAAAGAAAAAAGAAAAGAAAAGAAAAACGAAAACAAAATAAGAAGAAAAGAAAAGAAAGGAAAAGAAAAGAAAAAGAAAAGAAGAAGAAGAAGAAGAAGAAGAAGATAACGCAACAGGAATAATAAACAGACAAAGAATCAATCACGAGAAAACAAATAAGCACAAACAAAAAGATATTAAAAAAAGAAACAAAGAAAATAGAAAGTCAGTAACAAAGAACTCCTGTAAGAGTATTCCCCTTGCTCTCTCTCTCTCTCTCTCTCTCTCTCTCTCTCTCTCTCTCTCTCTCTCTCTCTCTCTCTCTCTGTTGGTCAAACCGGCTCACTTTTCCTCCTACAGACCATTATTTATACTACCCGTCAAAAAATAAGAGGAGGAGGAGGAGGAAGAGGAGGAGGAGGAGGAGGAGGAGGAGGAGGAGGAGGAGGAGGAGGAGGAGGAGGAGGAGGAGGAGGCTCTCGCGTAATACAATTTTACCACATTCTTCCCCCCACAAGACAACACACACACACACACACACACACACACACACACACAACATCATCGTGTGTGTGTGTGTGTGTGTGGGGAAGAGGGAGAGAATCGGATCGCCTTCATAGTTTATCACAGAAGTTCCCGGGAGAAATCGAGACCCATTCCGAGCCCCTGCCCGGAGAGACGATGCTGGAGACACGCAGATAGGTAGATGAGTGGATGGGTAGATGGATAGATAGATAGATAGATAGATAGATAGATAGATAGATAGATAGACAAACAAACAAACGGCCTATTTTCCCATGTTTTTTTTTATTGCATTGTTATTTTTTTTTATGTTTTATATTTATCTATATTTTTGTTCTTGATCTGCTTCCCTTGTGCATAAAGAAAAAAACAGATACACACACACACACACACACACACACACACACACACACACACACACACACACACACACACACACACAGATAAATAGACGAACACATGTAAGTTTACTAACAACGGGATCACACGATAACAAAATCACACAACAAAAATAAGTAAATAAATAAATAAATAAATAAATAAATAAAAACAAGACAATCCAACACCACAGAATACATTAACAACAGCAGGCCACCTAATTAACACCACTCCTATCATTACATACCCTCATTTAACACTACACTAACACGTATCTTATTCTTCTACCCACACATACCACCATTACTTACATTATCCATTAAAACCTCATCCCTATTATTATTCCCCATCATTTAGTACAAGGCTGCCCACGTATGTACTATCTTCCTCATGTCACTGCTAATATTTATGTCAGGACCGGTTAGTTCGCTTGCCGGGGTTGACTGCCTGACCTCCCGCGCCAGGGGTCAAGTTCCCGTTAGCCGTGTAAGCTTTCACAGGGAGATGAGGAGGGTAGTGTTGTCCTACCGGCGTCTTGTTGTGCTGACGCGGCGCCATAACACTGCAGTGGCTGGGCTGTGGTGAAGGTGAGTGGAGGGAAGGGGTGAGGTAATGAGGGGACAGAGGTGGTGAGGGATGGTGGGAGTGAGGGGAGAGGTGGTAGGTGATGAGGGGAAAGAGGTGACGAGGGATGGTGGGAGTGAGGGGATGGGTGAGGTGAAGGGGTGGGGTTAGGTGGAAGGGAGGGTAGGAAGGAAGGGAGGTGATGGGATGTGGTGAGGGGAGTGTGGGGTAGGGCTGGTAGGAGAGGGAGGGAAGAAGAGGAGGGTGGGAGGGAAGGAGTGCAGAAGGGTGCTGCAGGTTTTCATGTCACGACCATGCCCTTGCAATAGAGGAGGAGGAGGAGGAGGAGGAGGGGTTGGACTAGACACCGGCAGCGGAGGTCAAAGTCTTGGTGTGAGCCCATTACTGCTCCTTACTGCTGCCCAGCCAATGCAGAACCTGTATTTTGAAACGTTCACTGCCCTTATAAGAACTTTTCTCAATGCCTACAGAAATTATTAGTCGGCTTCTCGTGGCTGTTTTTCCCACTGATGATGCAGAGCTATAGCTGAACCATCAATGCAATCACGACAACATCACTGAAACTCCATTAACTTTTACCAGGATTAGAAATAAGTAGTTCTAGCTAAATTGTCAATGCATTCATAAAAACATTACTGAAACTCTAATAACTTTCATACAAACATCACTAAACTCCAATAACCTTCATAAAAAACATCACTGAAACTCTAATAACTTTCATAGAAACCACTGAAAACCCCAACAACTCATGAAAACATCACTGAAAACCCCAATGACTTTCACCAGAGTTAAAAACAGGGACAAACGAAACATGAGATACAGTCCCAGCTTCCCCGAACAACACACACTGGACAGAACACAACCCTAACCCCCGCCGGACGTCAACCCATCACCTCCAGAGTCCAATGACACGCTAATGGAATGGAAAAAAAAAAAAAATAGAACACAGCGCCATTTCAATAAAACTGATGCAAGCGTGAATGAAACAGAGAGAAGGGCCAGACAGACGTGGAGGGTGATGGCGCTAGCACTAATGAAGGCATCGACGCGCCACACTCACTTCAGGTTAAATGACACACAATGAACGCGATTTCTACAATTACGTCGAGTTTATTTTCTATCATTTCCTCGCAAACTGTGTGGATTGCAGTCTGGGTTGTGGTAGTGTTTCTTTATGCTCGCTCATTTTGCCTCATTCCATTACGAGTATCATGTGTTAGTGCCCCTGTGTTCGTCTCTCTCATGTTTATCTTTCATTATTACTTAAATGTGCTTACCCCAAGGCTGAGTGTGTGAGCCTGGGGCCCGCACGTCATGCAGCGTCATGCGGGGTGAGTGGTGCACGCTGCCTGACTTCGGACCCAATTCTTAAACACTTCTAGCTGCACCTCCACTACTTTCAAAAGGCTCTAGTTGAAGTGACACGGTTTTTTTTTTTCTAGTGACAGATTAACAACATTTTTATATTATGAACAGGAGAAACACTCTCAAGAACCTGCCTAATCATCTCTGTGGCCTTTAAAAATAGTCGTGAAGAGAGACCAGAGCGTTTCTGAATGCGGGTATTAGTGGTAGTGGTGGTGGTGGTGGTGGTGGTGGTGGTGGTGGTGGTGGTGGTGGTGGTGGTGGTGGTGGTGGTGAAGATGAACTACCACCAATCATTACTGCCATTTCACCACCACAAGCTATATCATCACCATCATCACCACCACCACCACCACCACGGGTACACATGGCCGAGTTCTGGTGAGGCGTGACCACTAAACAGACTCCTTGGCTTAATTCACAGACTCTGGTGTTCATTCCCCCCTGCAGCTCTTGTCCCGCTCAGCAAACTCCATTAATCAAATGTATCCAGATTAGCACATATTCCGTAGTACAGCAAAATATATTGTTATACTACTACTACTACTACTACTACTACTACTACTACTACTACTACTACTACTACTACTACTACTACTATTACTATTATTACCATCATTTACATCAACATTATAGTTACCATGACAAATTTATCTTTATTTTTGCTGTTGTGGTTCTGATGATTTCCCTTGTTGTTGTTGCTGCTGCTGCTGTTGTTGTTGTTGTTGTTGTTGTTGTTGTTGTTGTTGTTGTTGTTAGTGGTGGTGGTGGCTGTTACGCAAAGCCAGTAACAACCACACAGCCGCAGCATAACCCACTTGCCACCACCGTCATTACCTTTACTTAATCACCACCATACAGTACCATCACCACCACGGTCATATAATTTCTCCCCGCACCACCTGAGGGCCTCCACCACCACCACCACCACTGCTGCAACTGTCACTACCATCGTCAGCTGCAACGCCACCCACCACGACACACACACACACACACACACGTGACCTTCTCTCCATGCCCTTCTGGTATTACTTCAATTTATGTTCCCCCACCCTTACTCTGCAAAAAAAGTGCCCACGATGATTGCCTCCACAACAGTCCACCTCCCCCTCCACCCCCTCCTCCTCCTCTTCCTCCTCCTCCTCCTCCTAATCCTAATCCTCATACTCTTCCTCTTCCTCACACAATAATATCAAATGACGACAAAAAAAATGTAAATACGAAAGGAACATGGCTAAATATCATATGTGTGTGTGTGTGTGTGTGTGTGTGTGTGTGTGTGTGTGTGTGTGTGTGTGTGTGTGTGTGTGTGTGTGTGTGTGTGTGTGTGTGTGTGTGTGTGTGTGTGTGTGTGTGTGTGTGTGTTCGCGGCCGTAGAAAAGAAAACTAATTAAAAAAAAAACACCACATAATTAAAGCATCAAAACGCCTAAAAAAGAAATTAAATAAAAAGAAAACGAAGAAAAAAAAAAGAAAGAAAACGTGGAGTAGGAGGAAGAAGATTACAACATAAGACACACAACGCACATAAAGGTGAGAGGGAGAGTAATCAAGGGGAAACAATTAAAAAACATAACACCGTGGTGATTACAAGCAAAGAGACACAAAAGCAGAGAGACAAGAGGGAGCTTAATGAAGTAAAACCAGAGAGAGAGAGAGAGAGAGAGAGAGAGAGAGAGAGAGAGAGAGAGAGAGAGAGAGAGAGAGAGAGAGAGAGAGAGAGAGAGAGAGAGAGAGAGAGAGAGAGAGAGAGAGAGAGAGAGAGAGAGAAACACATCAGTACTTTATAAACCTTTTTCTCCCTTTCTCTATTCCCTGTTCCCTCTCTGTGCCCTTCCT
>NC_087157.1:4612500-4617500 GCF_035594125.1 Scylla paramamosain | reverse complement strand
TCACGGTGCCTGCATATTTCTCCTCCACCAATTTCACAAGGACACTTCTCAGATTGTGCTGCACGTGCCTCCTTACTCTCTCTCTCTCTCTCTCTCTCTCTCTCTCTCTCTCTCTCTCTCTCTCTCTCTCTCTCTCTCTCTCTCTCTCTCTATTTCGGACCCCGGGATAAAATTGCAAAACTGTTGGAGCACAATTTACCAGACAGCTATAAGTCAAGGAGGAGGAGGAGGAGGAGGAGGAGGAGGAGGAGGAGGAGGAGGAGGAGGAGGAGGAGGAGGAGGAGGAGGAGGAGATAGGAGATAGGAGATAGGAGATAGGAGGTAGGAGGTAGGCAGTAGGGCTCCCATCAGGACGACTGCTATTTACGAAGTTAATTTCAGCAGATCACGGGTATATTAGGCTATGAGGGGCAGGTGTGTGTGTGTGTGTGTGTGTGTGTGTGTGTGTGTGTGTGTGTGTGTGTGTGTGTGTGTGTGTGTGTGTGTGTGTGTGTGTGTGTGTTCATCCTTCAGTCTTTCACTCCTGATCACCACTTGACTCACTTGCTCACCACCATCACCACCACAATCACCACCAATGCCACAGTGATCACCAGCATGAAACACACCACATCTTAACCTTGTCACCACCACCACCACCACCACCACCACTATTACCACCATCCACACATCCATCCATCTACATCCTTCATTCCCAAACCACATATAGTAACATGCTAACCCTAAGACCACCACCACCACCACCACCACCTCCTCCTCCTCCTCCTCCTCCTCCTCCTCCTCCTCCTCCTCCTCCAGCGGCGCCTGAGTCAAATCGCTGGCACGTCAACTGCACAGGACTTGTCAAAAAGATTTATCAAGACGGTTCGTGCTCCGCCCCTCCATCTCTCTCTCTCTCTCTCTCTCTCTCTCTCTCTCTCTCTCTCTCTCTCTCTCTCTCTCTCTCTGGGATGCTGGGAAGAGGAAGAGGAGGAGGAGGCTAAGAGGACTAAGAGGAAAGAACAAAAAATGGAGGATACCGACAAGGGAGTGAAAAGTAAGAGATTATAAAGAAAAATGAGAAAAAATGAAGTAAGTGGAGAAGACAAAGATGGATGTGCAAAAAATGGAGGTGAAATTTACTACGACGGGTGATGATGGCACAGTCGAGAGAGAGAGAGAGAGAGAGAGAGAGAGAGAGAGAGAGAGAGAGAGAGAGAGAGAGAGAGAGAGAGAGAGAGAGAGAGAGAGAGAGAGAGACAGAGAGAGAGAGAGAGAGAGTTATTTATTTCATTCTGTTAACTATATTTCATTTTGTTTATTTATATTTTTATTTATTTATTTCCATTTACTTTTGTATTTTTTTGTGTTTTATTTCATGACATTTATCTGTCTCTATTTTCACTTAACTCTTATTAATTTCTTTAACATTTTAGTTTAGTTCATTAATTTCTTCTTTTATTTCTTCTACAGCACAAATTTCTCCCCTTATCCTCTTCCTCTTCCTCTATCTTCTCCTCCTCTCCCTCCGCTGACTTATCTTCCTCTTCATCCTCTTCTTTCCTTCGTCTATTTATTGCACAAAATGACATGTATTGAAGTAAGGAAAGACAGTGCTGAGGCTTATGAGTGGTGGTGGTGGTGGTGGTGGTGGTGGTGGTGGTGAGTCAGTGAGGGCAAGGTAGCGGTGGTGATAGCAATATGATGATGATGACGGTGATGAGGGAACATGCTTTCTACACAACAGGGAAGAGGGAGAGGAGAGGAGAGGAAGAAGAAGAAGAAGAAGAAGAAGAAGAAGAAGAAGAAGAAGAAGAAGAAGAAGAAGAAGAAGAAGAAGAAGAAGAAGAAGAAGATGATGATGATGATGATGATGATGAATAGCAAAATAAAAATAGCAACAACAATAACAACATTAATAATAATAACAAGATAACGGTGATGATATTAATGATAACGATAAAAATGCATTAACACGATAAAAAAAACTGATTGTATAAATTGCTGAGTGAAAGGGCAAAACAGAAACAAAGACGAATGACTAACGAAAAAAAAAACAATAAATCACTAAATAAACGAAAGATAAATTACTGGCAATAAAAAAGTATGAACAGAGAGACAGAGAGAGAGAGAGAGAGAGAGAGAGAGAGAGAGAGAGAGAGAGAATGAGGTGGACGACAGCTTGGCCCCTGAAGTCAACACGTTCCCTCTCTCTCTCTCTCTCTCTCTCTCTCTCTCTCTCTCTCTCCCCCTACCCCCCTCATCTCCATGAAAAATGATGAAGGAAAAAAATGAACAGCGAGAATTGTAAACATTTTCACAGCCTCTCCTCCTCTTCCCCAAAGGAGGAGAGGAGAGGAGAGGAGGAGGAAAGGGACTGGGGGGAGGGGGGACGAGGGAGTGAGTTAGGAAGTAAGGGAAGATAAGTGGGAGACGAGGAAAGATGGAGTGATGGAAGGTTATGAGAGAGAGAGAGAGAGAGAGAGAGAGAGAGAGAGAGAGAGAGAGAGAGAGAGAGAGAGAGAGAGAGAGAGAGAGAGAGAGAGAGAGAGAGAGAGAGAGAGAGAGAGAGAGAGAGAGAGAGAGAGATGGAAGATGGGAAAGAAAAAAAGGGAAGGAAAGAAAGGAAGAACAAAAAACTCCACAGTAAACAAAACCAAGAAAGAAACAAAGAAACAAAGAAACAACGAAAGGAAAAAAAAAACAAAGAAGAAATAAAAGAAAGATATACAAAACAACACAAAGACAATAAGCAAACAATGATGACGAACAGATAAACAACAAAAAATAACAAAGCAAATAGAGAATGAGAACAAAAAAAGAGAAAGAAAAGAAAAGAAAAGAAACTGGAAGACAAGACGAGAAGGAAGGAAGGAAGAAGAAAGAGAAGACAATAAACACAGGAGAAGACAGTCCCGAAATCAAGACAGCAGGAGAGGGAATGAATGCAGAGGGAAGCAAAGGGGACGAAAGGAGAAGCAGGGAACTCAAGATAGAAGAGCAAGGAACTAAGAAGGAATAATAAGGGATAAGGAGAAGAACAAGGGGAACAGGAAAGGGAGGAAAGACGATGAGAATTTAGATTGCGAAGAGGGAAGGAAGGAAGGAAGGAAGGGAGGGAGAGAGAGAGAGAGAGAGAGAGAGAGAGAGAGAGAGAGAGAGAGAGAGAGAGAGAGAGAGAGAGAGAGAGAGAGAGAGAGAGAGGATAAGGTTAGGGACGTGGAAGTAGAGGTTAGAGAGAGTGAGAGGTGGATGAAGGAGAGGGGGGAGGGGGAGGGGGGAAGGAGAGTGCGTGTGGCAGGGTTGACCTCAAAACCTGCCCACATGCAATACGTTAATCACACACGCCCTCCGCCTCTCCCCCTCCCCCTCCCTTTCTCCCTCCCCCTCCCCAAGGTGAAGGGTGACCGTGAAGGGGTGAGCGTGAGGTTAAAGCCACGCAGGATGGTGGTGCTGGTGGTGGTGGTGGTGGTGGTAATGCAGTCCTACACTCACCTATACTCTCCACTGGTTCACCTTGCTCTCTCTCTCTCTCTCTCTCTCTCTCTCTCTCTCTCTCTCTCTCTCTCTCTCTCTCTCTCTCTCTCTCTCTCGTTGCATAACCCTGCGATTTCTTTTTTTTTTAATACACATACACAAAGATACACAGACAGACAGACAGACAGACAGACAGACAGACAGTTAAATAGAGGATTTATTGACTAACGTAATAAAATATATCATACGTACTGTACAAACATAATAGAAAAAACGATCACACACACACACACACACACACACACACACACACACACACACACACACACACACACACACACACACACACACACACACGACCTCACCCCACACAACTGGCTGGTCACCCCTACAAACACTCCTTCTCCTCCCCCCAACACCCAACACAGTCTATTCCTTTCACCCCCTCCACACACACCCCTACACAAATAGTTCTTCCCTTCACCCCAACACCACACACCTCCCACAACGCTCCACCCCACAGCCCTACAACACACAAGCCTCACCCTCCCCTTCACTCCACCACCCCTTTAAAAAACCGGCAGGCAAGTCACCCCTTCATCAAAACAACCTTTAACACATCATCTTTAAAAGCCACCATCATCACCCCAACGCAAGCTTTCCCCTTTACACATTCCCCACTGACCCACACATGCATCTCACCCCTCACCCATCACCCCATCCCACCCTCCCCCTCTCCTCCTCCCTTTACTTACTCAATCCATTCTCTCCATCACCTTCATAAGCTAACTCTCCTATTCCGCCCCCTCACCACCCCCCCATCTCCTAGCAGCAGCATCCATCACCCCTCCCTCTCCCCCACCTCCGCACTTCCACACACGAGAGCTCCGCCAAGGTAAACACTCACCTGTGTTTACCTGTCTAGTGAAGATTAAGAGGTTGGAATTACCTTCCCATTACACGTGTCTTCGTCTCTCTGTCGCTGAGGAACCAGAGAGAGGGAGGGAGGGAGGGAGAGGGAGAGGAGGAGAGAGAGAGAGTCGGATAAAAGCTTCTGCAATATATGAATAATGATAATGAACCGGTTTGCAAGAGAGAGAGAGAGAGAGAGAGAGAGAGAGAGAGAGAGAGAGAGAGAGAGAGAGAGAGAGAGAGAGAGAGAGAGAGAGAGAGAGAGACAGGAAAACCCCCATGAATGCACCACTCAAAGGATGACAAGACAGACGGACAGGGAGAGACGAATAGACAGACAGACAAAAGAGGCGTTTGGTCCTAAGGGTTAAGCAGCTTGCCCTTACCATTCACACTGCCAAACACCCAAAGACAAGCCCATTAAAGGAGAGAGAGAGAGAGAGAGAGAGAGAGAGAGAGAGAGAGAGAGAGAGAGAGAGAGAGAGAGAGAGAGAGAGAGAGAGAGAGAGAATATGCAGACGAGTGAAAGTTCCAGAATGGGAGATGTATATACAAATTTATACGCATATTTGGAGATGTGTCAGGGAGAGGAAGGAAAAAGCGACACACGGACAGACAGGCAGTCAAGGGAG
>NC_087157.1:4607500-4610000 GCF_035594125.1 Scylla paramamosain | reverse complement strand
GTTAGGTCAAGTTAGGTTAGCTTAGGTTGGATTACGTTAGGTTGGATTAGGTTAGGTTAGGTTAGGTGGAGTTAGGTTAGGTTAGGTTAGGTTGAGTTAGGTAAGGCTGGATTAGGTTAGGTTAGGTTAGGTTACGTTAGGTTGGATTAGGTTAGGTTAGCTCAGGTTAGGTTAGGTTAGGTTAGGTTAGGTTAGGTTAGGTTGAGTTAGGTAAGGTTAGGTTAGGTTAGGTTAGGTTAGGTTGAATTAAGTTAAGTGAAATTTAGGTTTTAACGATTTTTTTTCTTTTGACTTTTCTTCCTTATTGAGCTTTTTCTTTTCAACTATTCCTTTCCTATGTCCCTTTCCAACAGCCATCCTTCCTTACACTCAAACACACAAACGAACTCACTGAGGAAAAAATCAATATCATTTCCTTTTATTCCCCATTTCGTGTGACGCCCTCTTCATTTGACGCACAGTGAGTAATATTCAGCTTAGCCGCCCTGCCACCTTCAGCTATTGACGCATTAAAGACACATCATAACGTCACGGGCAGCGCATTACCTGGTAGTGCCGCGCAGTCACCTCACCTGTGCGCCTGTCTACCTGTCCACCTCTTATGTAACTGTCTGCCTGTGGGTGTGTCTGCCGAGAGAGAGAGAGAGAGAGAGAGAGAGAGAGAGAGAGAGAGAGAGAGAGAGAGAGAGAGAGAGAGAGAGAGAGAGAGTTGTATACCTGGTTGTCTTGGTAACGAGGCCTTCAACTTGGCTTGCTCTCCCTTTTTCCCCTCTCCCTCTCCTCTCACTCTTCCCTCCCTCCCTCCCTCCCTCCCTCCTCTCCCGCTCTCCCCACCATCCTACAAGTGAGGGGAAATCGCTCCTGTTTTCCCCTCATGTAAAGGTGAAATTTTCGACTCTCGCAGTGAAATAAAAATAAATAAAAACAAAACCATGAAATATTCCAATAATACATATAATTACACAGAGAGAGAGAGAGAGAGAGAGAGAGAGAGAGAGAGAGAGAGAGAGAGAGAGAGAGAGAGAGAGAGAGAGAGAGAGAGAGATTATGACGTCACCTGTTCGTTCTTGCTCACTATCTTTCTATTTGATAGTTGACCTTGCAATTTAATTAGCTCTGAAATCGATATCAGTCTCTCTCTCTCTCTCTCTCTCTCTCTCTCTCTCTCTCTCTCTCTCTCTCTCTCTCTCTCTCTCTCTCTCTCTCTCTCTCTCTCGTAAATTTCCTTTCCCCTCCTCTCTTCCATTCTCCCCATTCCTCTGTTTCTATTCTTTTTATTCCCTACCTCTGACTACATTCCACACACACACACACACACACACACACACACACACACACACACGTACATTATCCGCTACCTGTACTGTTCACCTGGCGAGTGTAATTAATTGGCACAAATCCAAAGCAACGTGCATTAGCAAACTGTAAGTGGTGGTGGTGGTGGTGGTGGTGGTGGTGGTGGTGGTGGAGGGGGTCCGATTCAGTGTGATCCGAAAACTGGTGTGTTTCTGCATGGGGAACGTGGTGGTTGGAGGGGTGGTACAATCTGCCTATCTGGGTCCTCCATAAGTTAATTAAAAGTATGATACTGATATTCTTAAAGTTATGACAGGGAGGTGTGTTCAATTATTTTCATATTGGAGTTATTTATTCTGTTTATCTCTCTACTAGTTTATTTATTTATTTATTTATCTATATATCTATGTGCATGTAAGTTTTTTTTTGTACGTTTTCATCATATTTTTTCTTCTCCTTTCGCTAATCCAGTCCTGCCTCCTATTCATAACACAGAAGTTCGACATCTAATCAATAAAACGTCTTTTTTTACCTCCTACTTCTACATACAATGGTACACTTTCCGAAAAAAAAAAAAAAAAAAAAAAAAAAATATATATATATATATATATATATATATATATATATATATATATATATATATATATATATATATATATATATATATATATATATATATATATATATATAATAAAACACAATATTCTGACCAGTAGTACGTTCGTTTCCTTGTTATTTTATTTCCACCTCACGCAACAACCAGGTAAAAAAATAAGAAATAAAAAAAAAACAATAACGTATCTTACATCACAAGGTGTCACTTAGTATCTTCACCTGCCAGAATGATGTGCAAAGACCATCCACACCACACACCTGTCACCACAAAACACACCTGTCAACACACACAACTGACCCATCATTGCAACACCCCCCGCGCCACTCATTCTTTCCTTCGTCTGTATCCATCACCTTCAACTCCACCCAGACAGCCTCCACCCCGCTCTGAATCTCTCCCTCACTCCCTCAATCCACCATCTCCATCTCCACCTCCGCCACCACCACCACCACCAGCTATACCTCCTCCTGTTGGTCTCTCCTCCTCTCTAACTCATCATCCCCTTTATTCACAGCCTCCTCCTCCTCCTCCTCCTCCTCCTCCTCCTCCTCCTCCTCCTCCTCCTCCTCCTCCTCCTCCTCCTCCTCC
>NC_087157.1:4592500-4602500 GCF_035594125.1 Scylla paramamosain | reverse complement strand
ACATACACATACACACACACACACACACACTGAACCACCACCACCACCACCACCACCACTACTACTACTGCTACTTTTACACAACCAACAATAAGCAATTCAATAAAAAAAAACACAAAGAGATAACGAAGAAGATAACGAAGCCATTTATAACACCAATGAGAAACACGATCCCACACCATGACACTTTCCTCTCGACCTCAATACGAAAAAAAAAACACAGAGAGAATAACACAAGAATAATAAGCGAGATCACAAACAGCTGAGGAAAATTCAACAACCAACACACAAATCCTCTTTCAGATTTTAAGAAAGAAATATTTCACTCCGTTTTGCTTCTTTTTCTTTAATTACACCGAGAGAGAGAGAGAGAGAGAGAGAGAGAGAGAGAGAGAGAGAGAGAGAGAGAGAGAGAGAGAGAGAGAGAGAGAGAGAGAGAGTTAACAGCTAAACTTTAAGGAATAATAATGTATTGCCTAGGGATATTAAGAGACTCGAGAAAAGGAGGAGGAGGAGGAGGAGGAGGAGGACCAGGAGGAGGAGGAGGAGGAGGAGGAGGAGGAGGAGGAGGAGGAGGAGGAGGAGGAGGAGCCCGGACATGACGAGGGGCCAGCGAACTCCTCCACACGCCTCCATCTTCCGTCCGGGTTATCTCCATACCTCCTCCTCCTCCTCCTCCTCCTCCCCTATCTTCCTCTCATATATAATTCTTTCATCTTATCTTTGGTATTGATACGGATTACGTCTTGAGTGATTAGTTACATATCTTAGTGTTTGTCTGTCTGTCTGTGTGTCTCGAGGAATTCCTGTCCGTCTGTCTGTGTGTCTGTGTGTGTCCCGAGGGATAAATGGTTAATATGTGTGTGTCTGTCTGTCTACCACTAAGAAAGTCGGCCTGTCTGTTTGCCTGTATGTCTGCGAGGGATGTCCATCTGTCTGTCTGTCTTTAAGAATTTCATACTCTCTCTCTCTCTCTCTCTCTCTCTCTCTCTCTCTCTCTCTCTCTCTCTCTCTCTCTCTCTCTCTCTCTCTCTCTCTCTCTCTCTCTCTCTAACCCTTCTTTAAAGCTTTAGGCCTCTACCATCGACCTCCTCCTCCTCCTCCATAAAAGAAGACCAACATGACAGTAATAAGGTGCTGATAAGATCCCCAACTCCTCCTTTTCCTCCTTCCTCCCTCCACCTGGCCCCCTTAATTACCTCCCCACCTGCCCCGTCCCCTAATGAGCGACTCTCACCTGGCGGGAAGCACTGCTCAAGGTATTACTGATGTCACCTGTATGCTTGCTGTCATTTATTTATTTATTTATAGTTTCTTTATTTATTTCTTTATAGTTTCTTTAGTATGGTTTGTGTTTGGTTTTGATATTACAGGTGGCTCGGTGTTTCTTGTGTTGTTTGTTTATGTTTACTGTACGTATTTAGTTTATGTGAATTAATTTGTCGGGAGTATCAATTGTTTTATTATTTGATATGTGTGTGTGCGTGTGTTTGTGTGTGTGTGTGTCCTGTTATTTTCGACGTGTTTAATTGACGTCTGTATTTGTTTTGTTTTTGTTTCTTACTTTTTTTTTCATTTCCAGTAACTTTTTTTTTTTACTTTATTATTATTAATGCATGTGTTTCTTTTTCTTTTAATCATCGGAACTTCTTGTTGTTATTATACTTTACAAATTCTTTACATGACATATAGAAAAAAACACATTAGGAAAAGACGAAGATATCAAATAATAATAAAAACAGCAAAAGATTCCCCAAAAAATGTGAACAAAATAAAATACAATGACATGTACGATAAAAGAAATAAAGCAACGAACTTCCTCCAGTCCAGAGAATACCTGTGGGATTAATGAGAGGAAACCAAGACCAGGTGTGGGCCATCAGGATTAGGCGCCGCCATCAAGAGAGACCTTACCTGACCTCACCTCACTAACGACCGCCACACTCAGGTCACCCAGCGCATGAAAGGTAAATAAACGACCACATTTCTCGACGTGATAACCAATTAGCAGTTAATTAGCAGCGGGTAAGTAGCAGGTGAACAATGAATAAATGAAAATATTGAACGATTAATTAATAGACATGAATAAATAAATGATCAAAATGTGAACCAGGGCATTCTCTCTCTCTCTCTCTCTCTCTCTCTCTCTCTCTCTCTCTCTCTCTCTCTCTCTCTCTCTCTCTCTCTCTCTCTCTCTCTCTCCTCTAATCACGCTTCACATTCACTCTTAGCCAATGACCTCTATCCATCTCTTGTCTGTCGCGCCCTGATTGGTCCACACACACACACACACACACACACACACACACACACACACACACACACACACACACACACACACACACACACACCGCTTTTAATAACACATCCTTAAAGTAATAATTATGTATGCAATAATAAAAGCTTCGTGAGATATCAAGTTCATAATGATCTACGTAATTAAAAACAGGAAAATTGTATGTGTATTATAAAATTATCCTAGTTTGTCTGTCTGTCTTATTTGTCTTACTTGTCTTAACACTCCCTTGTTCCTCTGCTTGTCTAACGGGCTGTCTCTCTCTCTCTCTCTCTCTCTCTCTCTCTCTCTCTCTCTCTCTCTCTCTCTCTCTCTCTCTCTCTCTCTCTCTCTCTCTCTCTCTCTCTCTCTCTCTCTCTCTCTGCCTGTCTGTCTACGGGCTGTCCCACTCCCTCTCAGTTTGTATATTTGTTTGTCTGTCTTTCTGTCTATCTGCTTGTCCATCTATATTCGCCTGTCTGTGTTTTCCTGTCTGTTTGCCTTCCTTTCTGCCTTTTGTTTATATGTCACTGTCTATCTTATACATTATCATTTGTTCACTACCATTATTTCTTTTATAATTAATACAAATACCAAGAAGAAATTAAAACAACAATAAAAATAGCAATAACAACAATAACAATACAAATCAAAAGGGATATTACACTAAGAATGAGAGAAAAAAAACATTAATAATATGATAAACAAGAAGGCTACAGGAAAAGACAATGAGGCGGATGTGACGTCACGCGCGGGGGAAGAGAGAGAGAGAGAGAGAGAGAGAGAGAGAGAGAGAGAGAGAGAGAGAGAGAGAGAGAGAGAGAGAGAGAGAGAGAGAGAGAGAGAGAGAGAGAGAGAATGGAGGGAGGGAAGAGAAGGGAAGGGAGGGAAGAGAAGGGAAGGGAGGGATATAGACGATCACCTGACTTGTGTTTACTTTCAAGGGGCGTCTGTTGGTCTTCCTTTTCTACCTCTGTGGGGACTGAGGAGGAGGAGGAGGAGGAGGAGGAGGAGGAGGAGGAGGAGGAGGAGGAGGCACCAAACACATCGGAATTAATAACCAGCGACTATTCAAGTATGTAAAGTAAAATGTTATTAAGATTGTAGTCATAGATAAAAGAGATATTTGATTATGCTGTGTGTGTGTGTGTGTGTGTGTGTGTGTGTGTGTGTGTGTGTGTGTGTGTGTGTGTGTGTGTGTGTGTGTGTGTGTGTGTGTGTGTGTGTGTGTGGAGGGAAAGAATGTTCCGCTCCACCTGCCTGATTGTATTTGCCGAGGTAGAAAGCACTCTCTCTCTCTCTCTCTCTCTCTCTCTCTCTCTCTCTCTCTCTCTCTCTCTCTCTCTCTCTCTCTCTCTCTCTCTCTCAGCGCCCCATCACTCAGGCCAGCGCGGCCCGGTGTTGTCTTCCCTCACACAACACAAGGAGGGAATGAAGTATCACCTTTTCTTTGTGGAAGTTTATGGTTTATTCTCCTCAATATTTCTTTGCCCACTTTTCGGACGCGAGAGGCAACACGCAAGGCCGCCTAGAGAGAGAGAGAGAGAGAGAGAGAGAGAGAGAGAGAGAGAGAGAGAGAGAGAGAGAGAGAGAGAGAGAGAGAGAGAGAGAGAGAGTCATAATTCTATATATAAATAATCACTATATCAGATCTTATCGCCTTGCTTTAATAACCTTGAATGGCCTTATGTAATGATCTTTAATAATGTAAAGCCTTGGCAGTCTTCATCGCTCTCACTTTTATTAATACGTTATAGATGAAATAAACAGAGAAATAGATTAAAGAGTTATGAGCGTTTAAAATTATTACACTCCTTCGTTACCTTCTGGGGGATAGTTAGACATGATTAGGTAAGGTTAGGTTGAATTAGGTGGTTAGGCAAAGTGAAATTTGGTTATGTTAAGTAAAGTTATGTAAGGTTACGTTAGCTGAATTTAGGTTAGGTTAAGTGGGATTAGGTCAGGTTAAGTAAGACTAGGTAACGTAATGTTAGGTAGTCACTTTAGTTAGGGAAGGATAGCTTATGGTTAATTTAGGTTAGGTTAGGCGTTCAATACCAATATAAAAGGGTGAGACGGAAGGTGTCCAATCAAGACGAGAAGGATAATGAAGCAGAAGGATTCCCTCTCCCCCTTCCCCTGTCCCCTTCCCCTCAACAAAGAGAAGCGTGGGAAGGGAAACAGGAGACGGTGAGTGGCGTGAGTGAGTCAGGGAGTTTCACGAATGAGCTGAGGTCGTGGTGCGCTGTGTTGCCGCGGCGGAAGTGACACGAGACAAGAATGACAGGAAAACCCCCCGATTGCTTGGTTTGTGTTCCTCCTCTTCTTCCTCCTCCTTCTCTTCCTCTTCTTCCTCCTCCTCCTCTTCCTCCTCCTCCTCCTCCTCCTCCTCCTCCTCTTCCTCGAACCTTACTTTCTTCTCATTTTCCTTCTGACAACTTCCCTATTGGTTCCTGAATTCAAATTGAGTTCTTCTTCTTCTTCTTCCTCATCCTCTATTTTCTTTTTGTCTTCCTTTTTCATTTGTTCGCTTTCCAATTGCTTCCTATATCTACTTAACTGCTTCCTTCTCTTCTCCCCTTCCTTCCTCTTCCTCTTCCTCTTCCTCCTCCTTTTCTTCTATCTTCTTTATGTTCTCATTTGCTTCCAGTTCACCTTCCCATTGGTTCCTAAGTGCCTACATTTACACAGGTATCTCCTCCTCCTCCTCCTCCTCCTCCTCTTCCTCCTTCTCTACTTTCATCTTGTTCTCCTTTGCCTCTTGCTCACTTCCTTATTGCTCCCTACATTTACTTAACTGTTTCCTCGTTCTCTACATCCTCTTCCTCCTCCTCCTCCTCCTCCTCCTCCTCTTTCTCCTTTCCTTGGTTTGTACTATGATCTCGGTTAACGCTAATTTTCCTCCTCCTCCTCCTCCTCCTCCTCCTCCTCCTCCTCCTCCTCCTCCTCTGCAAGTTCCCACTGTCCTCATTTTCTCCATAAGTGAGTCACAACAACAGCGAGAAATCTGCAATCTCTCTCTCTCTCTCTCTCTCTCTCTCTCTCTCTCTCTCTCTCTCTCTCTCTCTCTCTCTCTCTCTCTCTCTCTCTCTCTCTCAGTATCAAAGCCTTATTGCGTACACGTAACGAGAGAGAGAGAGAGAGAGAGAGAGAGAGAGAGAGAGAGAGAGAGAGAGAGAGAGAGAGAGAGAGAGAGAGAGAGAGAGAGAGCCCGTAACCACATCCTCTCTCACCCCCACGAAGAATGAATGAAAGGAAGGCCTTGAGAAAACAATAACAACAACAAAAAGTAATAAGCTTTAATGGACTAATGGTTTAATGGCTTCACTTCAACGGCTTACAAATGTCCGCTACTTTTTATGTGCTGAGTTCCTGAAGGCATTGCGGGGCGGGGCGGGGCGGGGCAGGGTGGGGCGGGGTGGGGAGGAGAGAACGGTAGAGGAGGGGACAAGACGGGTCAGAGAGGGGCGGAGCGGTGCGGGGACGGGAAGAGAAGGGGAGTAGAGGTGAGTGGAGGTAAAGGGAGGTGAGGGGAGGTTGAGGGAGGAATGGGAGGGGTTGGAGAGGAGGGGGAAGGGGAGGAGGATGTGATGCTACTGCAAGGGTACACTTGTAACATAACTTGAAGCGAAATGACCAGCTCTCTCTCTCTCTCTCTCTCTCTCTCTCTCTCTCTCTCTCTCTCTCTCTCTCTCTCTCTCTCTCTCTCTCTCTCTCTCTCTCTCTCTCTCCTTGTTCTTCCTATTTACTTAACCTTACATTCTTAAAAAATAACGTTCCTTTTTCTTCCAGTTTCTCTCCATGTAAACACTCATTTCTCTGTTTAAGCAGCTTTCCTTCTCCTTTCCCTTAACATTCTTCTCCTCCTCGTCCTCCTCCTTCTATACAATTTCTATCCATGTAAGCACTATTTTTTCCTATTCTAGCAGCTTTCCTCCTAACATTCTTCCTCCTCCTCCTCCTCCTCCTCCTCCTCCTCCAGACCGACACCCGGAAATACCCTCACGCTTCCTCACTCACGCTTACTCACTGCCTCACTCGGTCAAAGGTCGTGTGTGGTGGCTGTTTTTTTTTTTTTTTCCCTCCCCTAACACTACTAACCTTGCCTCATCCTGCACCTCTATCCCCCCTCCTCCCTCCAGCCGCTCCTATAAGCCCCCCAATGTCCCTTCCACATCCCATTACACCCCCAACAACGCCCAGTCATCGCCTCTTCCCCTTCATAATAATCGTGTTTTTTTTTGTTGTTTTTTTTAAGGATCTGAGTTCGGTTGTGTTAAGTTTTGTTGGTAGGAGAGCTTTGGTTGTTTCCTAATCTTTGTAAGTTTAATTTGTTGTTGTTGTTGTTGTTGTTGTTGTTGTTGTTGTTGTTGTTGTTGTTGTTGTTGTTGTTGTTGTGACGTAATAAAGAAAATGTACAGTAGATAAAAAAAAACTGGTTTCTATTCCTCTCTCTCTCTCTCTCTCTCTCTCTCTCTCTCTCTCTCTCTCTCTCTCTCTCTCTCTCTCTCTCTCTCTCTCTCTCTCTCTCTCTCTCTCTCTCTCTCTCTCTCTCCCTTTTACTAACATTCACACCACTATATAAGAAAGAAATAAAGGTTTAGATGAACGAACAAACAAAAATCAATCAACGCCTTCTCTACGTCACCTATACAACTATTTACAAAGTGAAGAGACCACAACACAAAATAAACACGTAAAAAAAACAATATGATCATGGGAAAAAAAAAAAAATCATACAGTAATAAAAAGGTTAACAGCACATCTTTCTTTTACTCAGCCATGTATTCCCTATCCATATCCTTCACTGGCTTCCTGCCTTGCTTCTCACTACTCCTACACACATCCCTGACAGCTATACACGCCCTACACTTACTATAAAACCCATAATTTGCGTCTTCCTGCCCCCATTACTCACTCGTGTACATACCCCTTTATCTTTCATTCCCTTCCTGTCTTACTTTTTTTAATAATATACTTAACGCTAACTCGTTCATAAGTTCTGTATCTGTTTCTGACTCTTCTTCTGCCACCGTCTTTATTCATTTCTTTATCGCCGTGTTTTATTTTCTATCTCCGTTTTCTTTTTTGTGTTGCGTCAAGATTCGTATGCTTATCTTATATAGTGCATCTTATACCTAACCTAACTACTATTCTCTCTTTCCTTTTGTTTACTCACTACTGTATTCCTCTATCCGTCTCCTTCCTTCCTTCCTTTCCTGTATTATCTCTTAGTACTCCTCATCCTATCCGAATTCCTATCCGCCTCTTTCTAACCTTTCAGTTCCTCCTACCAACACCCCTTCTATTTCCTATCAAGCCTCATCAACACTTTTATTCAAACACGTCACGTTTAGGAAACATTCTTTTGCAGTGTTGCTTCTTAATGCCCCTCATCTTTCCCCTACATATTTCCTATCCGTCTCTTCCCAGTCTTCAGTGCCTCCTATTAACGCCTCTCCTGTTCTCCATAAGGCATCATCATCACTTCTATTCAAACAAGTGTCACGTCTAAGAACCGCAACCTCCAAAGTTTCTGCGTCTTACCTCGATAACTTATATGCTCTATTGGAAGTCATTTAGACCTTCAAGGAGGCTGTCATGATCTCCGTGTTGGTTTTGCAAGGTTTCTGCGCCAATCACGGGAGGAAATATATCGAGAATCCGAAGTAATCATCTCTATGGCCTTTGGAATCAGCAATAAAAGGCTAAAGTGCTTAATGATACAGTCTGAACACTCTCAGTTTAATCACTTTGCACCCGGAAATATTTTTAACCTCCTCCCTCATGCCTTCCTTCGCCTCTCTGAACAGGCATGACTTGGCTTATACAAGAGGTTCGGTGTTTTTCTTGTTTATTTTCTCTCCTCTTCTATCCTTCTCCTTAACCTTTCCTTCATCTCTCTCTCCCCCTCCCTCCCTGATGCGTCCTTCAGATTGGAGGTTCCTTCGTCACGCCCTCCTTCCAGGACTTCTTGGTGAAGACGGGAGAGGAAATGTGATTCAGGTAATGAGGGTTGACGGTGGAGCAAGAGGAGGAGGAGGAGGAGGAGGAGGAGGAGGAGGAGAAGAAGAAGGAGGAGGAGGAGAAAGTATGTCCTGTCACACTTAGTATCTTTCTTTAATACGTCATCTTACTGTCTATCATCCAATTTACTACTACTACTACTACTACTACTACTACTACTACTACTACTACTACTACTACTACTACTACTACCACTACAACTACTACTCGTAAGGTATTCTCGATATATTTCCACCACTGCTACAATTGCGCATGACCACACACACACACACACACACACACACACACACACACACACACACACACACACACACACACACACACACACACACACACACACACACACACACACACACACTCAGTCGTGCATGATTCACCGGCGCCTGCAAAGGAAGTATGTACTCGTGTGTGGCTGTGACCTCGACAACTTGACCTGAGGATTGTGGGGTCACGCTATAAGAGCAGAAGGAGGAGGAGGAGAAGGAGGAGGAGGAGGAGGAGGAGGAGGAGGAGGAGGAGGAGGAGGAGGAGGAGGAGGAGGAGGAGGAGGATGGTGGCAAACGACGAAGATGACGACCACAAGGTTAGACACACACACACACACACACACACACACACACACACACACACACACACACACCTCACGACGAGACGACCTTGCTGTGCTGAAGGGAGGCTGTGTGTGTGTGTGTGTGTGTGTGTGTGTGTGTGTGTGTGTGTGTGTGTGTGTGTGTGTGTGTGTGTGTGTGTGTGTATGAAAGGACCCCTCCTAGCGCCTGAGTACGAATGTAGGAGGGAAGGAAGGAGTGTGTAGGACGGCAGGAGAGTAACATCTCCCCCTTACTCTCTCCCCCCGCCCCCCTCTCCCCTGCGCTGTGTGGGAAGCAACAGGTACGTACATTGATCATGAGTCAGTCCACAGCAGTCCACGTCTCCAACTTTCACGGAAGAGAGAGAGAGAGAGAGAGAGAGAGAGAGAGAGAGAGAGAGAGGGGAGGGATAGTAGTGACCCGTGATATACAAGCGTGGTGGAATTCTACACGCCTCCACTTTAACGGCGTGGAAAAAGTGGCAATGTGGTTACGCTATGGCTCTCTCTCTCTCTCTCTCTCTCTCTCTCTCTCTCTCTCTCTCTCTCTCTCTCTCTCTCTCTCTCTCTCTCTCTAGTCCACCATTTCTGTAGACTTTTGAGCAGATTATTTCCTCTCCAAAACGTTTCACTTTCCCTTCCTCCATCCTACCTTCCCTTCTTCCTACCCTCCCTCCTTCCCTCCATCTCTACCTCCTCCCTCCCTCCCTACTTTTCCTCCTTCCTACATCCCACACACTTTTATTCAAATGGAGAGAGAGAGAGAGAGAGAGAGAGAGAGAGAGAGAGAGAGAGAGAGAGAGAGAGAGAGAGAGAGAGAGAGAGAGAGAGAGAGAGAGAGAGGGAAGGGGAGATAGGCAGATAGAAAGGGAGAGAGAGTGAGGGAGGGTGGTAGAAAAAGATATCAACTTT
Organism: Scylla paramamosain; assembly: GCF_035594125.1. NCBI lineage: Eukaryota > Metazoa > Arthropoda > Malacostraca > Decapoda > Portunidae > Scylla > Scylla paramamosain. The sequence goes on along the minus strand of NC_087157.1, from coordinate 4,592,697 downwards.
ATTTTCCATATTTGTAAAAGTTTAGTAACCGTGTTTTTATCACTTGACCGAAACCAGTGAAAGCCGAGGATGCTGAGATAACGTGTGGCTTTATGTTACCAAGGCCGGTTAATCTATGTTCCTTTTCACCAGCATGTTCCACCCTCCCTTCCTTCCTTCTTTCCACCCTTCCTTTATTCCTTCCCTCCTTCCAGCCT
>NC_087157.1:4582500-4585000 GCF_035594125.1 Scylla paramamosain | reverse complement strand
GACACACACACAAACAACAACAACAACAACAACAACAACAACAACACTAACAAGGAAAACTGCAACAATGAACAGCTCGCCTCTCTGGTTACCTATACAACTACCTGGCTTTGTTTCGCGGCTCAGGTACACAGGTAAGCTGGCCGCTCTTCCTGTCGGGGGTCAAACCAGCGACGCAGGGACCCGCTTCTCATGTGGACAAATAGTTACCAGAGAAAAGGTGCCTGTGTGTGTGTGTGTGTGTGTGTGTGTGTGTGTGTGTGTGTGTGTGTGTGTGTGTGTGTGTGTGTGTGTGTGTGTGTGTGTGACTCAGATGGCCGAGTCCGCTCCACAGCTCTCTCTCTCTCTCTCTCTCTCTCTCTCTCTCTCTCTCTCTCTCTCTCTCTCATCTCTCTCTCTCTCTCTCTCTCTTCCTTTCACTTTAAGTAACCTGATCAGAACAAACAAAAAATACAAAGAAAATAACAAATATCAAATTACCACATTCTGAAATTACACGCGCTAAAATAGAATTAAATATATATAAAGAATATGAACAAATAGAAGAAAAAAACAGTAAAATACAGCACGCGGTCATAATTTACGAGCAGAGTAAATACATACCAAAGAACATAAAAAGAGAGAAACACTATGATTTACACGTCGTTTCGGATCATTACGGTCATTCGATGCCGAAAAGATGAAGGAAAAGTGGCTGAGGAGAAGAGAAGAAGAATTACATGCGATTACATAGGTTACCCAAACAGCAACAGATTTTTTGTTCGGAGACGTCAAGTAAGAAACTACTAGGAGGAGGCGGAGGCGGAGGAGAAAGAAAACGAGAAATCCACACAAGTACTCACCATAATGAAGTGGATGACAGTATTTCTTGCAGACCGTTGTTAGTGTTGATAATGGCGGCGGTAGTAGTAGTAGTAGTAGTCGTGAAGTAGTAGCAGTAGTGGTAGGGATGGTGGCAGTAAGTAACCTCACCAACTCCTCACACCACTTCACACGGAGACAACAACAGCCTCTAGTCCCGTTTTCCTTCCTTGATGCACGGACGCTCCAATACACACACGCACACACGCGCACTCACAGATCTGCTGGCACGGGTGGGCGGGCTTGGGAGGGAGTGAAGGAGAGAAGGGGTGGGTGGGTGGGGAGCGGTCTGAGTTCTTTCTATAAATCCTCGGCACAGTTGAGAAAGAATGTCGTCCCGCTGTGGAATTTTATCTCACTTTCACTCGAGAGGGATTTCCTTCGTGCGCTGAATCCACCACTGATCCGAAAGAAGAAGTTTTCAACCCACCACCACCGCCAGCCGCGACACACACAACAAGTTTCCTTCCTTCTCCACGCACACACTTACAGACTTACACTCACACACAGACACACCTACGTACGTACACAAGGATACACACGGATACACACACGCACACAGTAGAGGCAAAACAAAGAGCGTGTGAGTGTGTGTGTGTGTGTTTTTAAAGGAGCAGATGTTGCCACTCGTATCTATTATTATTTACTAATATTTGCCACAGGTGAGGTTCAGAATGTCCTTCAATAAATCACAATATTGTAAAATCTCTTCTTGTTCTAGTTTTCTTGGTTAGCTAGTTTTTTTTTTCTATCCAACCTTCTTTCTTGTTAGCTTTTTTTTTTTATTTATTTATTTTTTTTTTCTATCTCCAGGTCCGGTTCTCGTCAACTCCGCGCCTCTGTTGAGTGTCTGCAGCTGCTGGTCGTGGCGCAGGAGGTATAAGGGAGCTGGGACAGGTGGAGGGGCGAGTGAGAGGGCCAGAGGAGAGTCTTACTGGGGCTTTGCAGAAACACAAGCACCAGAAAACTTCGGATAGGTACACTGGTAAGTTATAGGTTTGTCATGGCAATACACTGCAACACACTGCCCGACAACACACTGAGTACCTCGCACAGCTGGAGCCAACACTGTATGCCGGAGGTTGGTTCAGTGTATGTACTTTTCCCCCTAAAGGTATTATGTAAACACCGATAACATTTTTGACTTTGTTTCTTTCGCTGGTAAAGAGTATGACGGTCAGCGGCACCCAGGCGAGTACAGACCTGCGAGGGAGGAAGAGAAGAGAGAGGAATTAATCAAATGCACTGCAGCTACAATAACATTCAGGCTTTACACAGAAACATGGAAGTTTTAACCCTTTCATTGTTGTGATCTTCCTTTGTTAATATTCACAACACTGTAAATAATTGTTTTCAGAGACACGCACGTACATAACAAAATAAAATAAATGAATGAATATAAATAAAAGAGATTAATTATGATTTTTTTTTATTCTACAGAAGTATTTTAAAACCTTGTATATATATAAAGAAAAAAATACTTGTCTAAAAAAGCAACAGGTAACCCAGAAAAAAAATTATATAAAAAGGTTAAAAAATACCTTTGTAATGTAGAAAGAAATCGACAAAATGTAAACGACTTATCCCTTTTTCTGCTTCCCTTACTCTTACCCCCCCCCAACCCCAAACCCTTCCCCCG
>NC_087157.1:4572500-4575000 GCF_035594125.1 Scylla paramamosain | reverse complement strand
TCTTCTATTTATCTGTCTTGCTTGTTTACTTTCCCCTCCTTTCACACCCAGTATTTCTCCCTACCTTTCTTCTCGTTTTCCTACTCCTGTTTCATCTTGTTTCTTCGTGTCCTCCCTTTCACAGTTTATTTCTCTTTCTTTCTCCCTATTCTCCTCCTACTTCCCCTGCTATCCATATCTCCTTGTTCTGTTCCCCCCACTCACTCTGTTCACCTTGTTCTCCTCCCACCACTCCGCACTCCATCCCCTCTTGTTTGTTCTCTCTCTCTCTCTCTCTCTCTCTCTCTCTCTCTCTCTCCTCTCTCTCTCTCTCTCTCTCTCTCTCTCTCTCTCTGTTCCTCCATCATTCGGTTCACCTTCAATATATATATTTTTTTCTTCTTCACCCTCATCTTCCTTACTTTCCACCTTCACTCTCCTCCTCCTCCTCCTCCTCCTCCTCCTCCTCCTCCAAGAAAAATTCTCAGCTAGTGACATTATCATTACGCAACAAGGCGAGGGAGAAAATATAACACTAATAACACAGAAAATAAACAGTTAAAAAGAGGATTTTCTTACGACTTGAGTGAAGATTTGGTGCGGAAGGCAGAGTCAAGGAGAGAAGAAGAGGAGGAGGAGGAATAAATGCAGAAGAGGTAGCAGTCGGAGGAGGAGGAAGAGGAGAAGGATCAGGCACGCACGAAATTATTAGGAAAAGTTCAGGGTTACCATAGAAAAAGGGGAGGAAGGGGAGGAGCGGAGGGTAGAGAATGGGAGGGGAGGGGAGAGGGAAGGGAAGAGAAGGGGAGAGAGGGAGAAAGGCGCCAGCGATATGGGTATATTGAGGGAATGGGGGAAAAGGGAGGGAAGGGGAGAAAGATAGGGAGAGAGAAAGAGAGAGGAAGAGAGAGAGAGAGAGAGAGAGAGAGAGAGAGAGAGAGAGAGAGAGAGAGAGAGAGAGAGAGGCTTTTTGATAAACTATGTCTGGCAAGCTATTTGGTCTGCTGCATCTACTGTGATGTCATTTGAAGAGTGTGAGTGAGAGAGTGGATGATATTGAGTGACTTAGAGTGTGTGAATAGTTATGTGGATTGAGTGTGTGTGTGTGTGTGTGTGTGTGTGTGTGTGTGTGTGTGTGTGTGTGTGTGTGTGTGTGTGTGTGTGGTGTGTGTGTGTGTGATATGTAAGCCTAAGTATGTATAATGATTGAGTGACTGAGTAAAAGAATGAATAAATGAATGAAAGAAGCAACACTACACTAAACCACACCACCAAGAAACCAAAGTGGAAGGTGGAGAACATACACAGAAACAACCACCACTACATCCACCTCCCCCTTCCACCTTCCCATCCATCCACTGCTCCTCCCCTCCCATCCACACTCCCCACACTCCTACTTTCCCTCCTTCCCCTTCACTTCCCATCCCTCTTCCTTCCACCCCCGCCCTCCCCCGCAGCCACCCCCGCATCACCCACGGCACGCCCGCCAACCACATGCCACGCCAGTTCCTGTTAAGCTTCTATTTAGCCGCAGTGAAGCACGTGTCCCGAAGCCCATTACGAAGATTGTTAGGATTACGTGCTTCAGTTCGTTTGCACTCACACCTCGCCGCCTCACCTGCCGCCTGGAGGAGGAAGAAGAGGTGGTGGTGGTGGTGGTGGTGGCGGTGCACTTCTGGTGTTTGCATGGATGTTTTTTGAAAGTTTGGTGGTGGAGGAGAAGAAGGAGGAGGAGAGGAGAGGAGAGGAGAGGAGAGTAGGAGGAGGAGGAGGAGGAGGAGGAGGAGGAGGAGGAGGAGGAGGAGGAGGAGGACAGTGACAACGGCAAAGGCAACAAGAAAGACGCTCAAAGAGAAGAACGACACGACGACAAAGACAAAAGAAGGAGGAGGAGGTGGATGAGGAGGAGGTCTGGAGTGAGTGGTGCCCCTCTGTCGGTCCTCCGCCTGATAGACAAGTGGCTCAGCTGGTTCCTGTCACTCTCATCCCGTCACGCGCCTCACACACACACACACACACACACACACACACACACACACACACACACACACACACACACACACACACACACACACACACACATTCATTCTCCTCAAATCGCTGGTCATAAATCACGTCTTTTTGCCCCCCACCCCCCGCTACGTCGATTACTCTCACACACAAAATTCATTATTTGCCTAGTGATCACAAAGCATTACCATCATGCCTCCTTTCCTGTTGGGCACTATACCTAACCTTACCTTACCTTATCGAACCTAAAATCACGTAACCTAAACTAAGCTAACCCAAGCTAATGTAATCTAAACTAACCTAACCTAACGTGACCCTAGTAACGCTAACAGATAAATACAACGCCCTTTTACTATTCATTAAACTTGCGAAGATAAATGCAGAATGGTAATTTTCGATAAACTTATATTCCTTCTCCCATTTCTCAAATATGCATACTATCAACTACAACTACGTAACTATTCCGTCTGTGACCCTCCATTCATCCATCCGTTTCTCTTCTTTCATGCTC
>NC_087157.1:4565000-4567500 GCF_035594125.1 Scylla paramamosain | reverse complement strand
GAGAGAGAGAGAGAGAGAGAGAGAGAGAGAATCACACAGAAAGCAGCACGTTAAAGAGGATACGGTCTAATTTCCCCTGACTTTTTTCCCTGCTTTTTTATTCCTTTCTTCCCCCCATTTATTTATTCTTATTTGTTTTTTCTTTCCTGTTGTGCTTAGGATGAGGTGAGGAATAATGCCGATAACAATGACAGCTCTTTTTTTTTTATATATATCTTTGTGGGTGAGGTGTCGGGGTGCGTGACCTAGGCTTCCTCGCGGCGCCATCAAGCCTGTCCTGACGAAGGCGGCGAGCGGTAAGCGGGGAGCGGTGAGCGGCCGTGCGCAGCGTGGCGAGAGGAGGATGCTGCGCTCTAGATATTCTTTCTATCTCTCTCCTTTAGACTGTTTCCTCGACGCCACGATCCAGCTGTCCCGCTCTCTCTCTCTCTCTCTCTCTCTCTCTCTCTCTCTCTCTCTCTCTCTCTCTCTCTCTCTCTCTCTCTCTCTCTATCGAAGACCCTCTCTCCTATTTCAAGTTTCCTCTCTCTCCTTATCTCCATTTCTAGTTCTCTCCCTTCTTACTATCCAAGCCTCTCGCCATTTATCTCTCTCTCTCTCTCTCTCTCTCTCTCTCTCTCTCTCTCTCTCTCTCTCTCTCTCTCTCTCTCTCTCATCACCATTTCTAGTTGCCACTCTCTACCCCCTCATCACTCAAGCCTCTCTCTCTCACCACCATCTCAGCAGCCTCTTCCCCTCTCATCTCTCCCTTCACCACTACAACCACCACTTATACAGGCCTACTACCACCACCACCACCACCGCCAGCTAACCACTGTCGTTTTCCTTCTCACCACCATTCCAGCCACCAGCTAACCACCATCCTATCGCATCCTCCTTCCTGCCTCTCTCCTCATCACCACTAACACTAATAACCACCATTCCTACCACCACCACCATCACCAAAACAACCACCTTACTACCATCCCCAACAACCTTTCCCCATCTCACCATTTACCCAACCTCTCTCAACACCATCACCAGCACCACAGCCGTCTCTCACCACCACCATCAACAACAACAAAAGCATGACCGCCACTACCCGCGCAACCCTCTCGTCACTCACCCTCTCCCTCCCCCGTCTCCCCACAATCCGACTGACAATACAGCCTCACACCCTCCCTCCCTATGCCTTCCCTCCTTTCCTCTCCCTCCCTGACCCTCATGACTCACTCCCTCACTTTCCCTCACCCTCCCACCTCCACCATCACCACCACCACTGCCTCGTACTTCCTCTCTCTCTCTCTTTCTACCTCCCGTCAAAGTCACCGTGTTCTCTCATGTTCTTTCCTGTCAATATTGTTATGTTAATGGGGTCTTGATGTTTGGGTCTCCTGTATTTTTGTTAGTTTCTACACCTGTTTGATTTTGGTCCCTTTAAATGGTACATCTTTTACACCTGGTTTCCTGTTATCTTTTAATGTACACACCTGTTTCCGGTTGTCTGTAATACTATACACCTGCCACACCCTATGAGGTTTATACTACTACACCTTGTAATTTCGCACAATTCCGCTTATCATAATTAGTACTACGCACCTTCCACGTACCAACAGGTGTGTGTGCCTGATTGCAGCTTCTTTACGTCTGGTTCCCGCTGTCTTTAATTTACTTCTTACACCTGTCTCATTCCGGTTACCTAAATTGTTACATATATCCTGAATGTAGTAGCAAACCTGTTTCCGGAGCTCTCACATCTGGTTCCCGTTCTCTTTAATATACATCCACACCCTCTCAGAGTTCATATCAGTACATCTAGCAGTTTTCTCTAATCCCAAGGACTTTTTAACTGTCATGTACGGCTGTGGTGAGAAGTCGAGTAGCATTCAGCGATTACTTCCAATGTTTAGCTTTCTATCTCAATCTCGAGTCCTATGAGATGTTAAAAATGTGTTAGGTTTCTGATACTGTAAGGTGTCAACAGATCATAGGACTTATTATTGAGGAAAAACACAAAATACAATGGAAGTAAGTGTGGCTGGTACCATGACTGTACATCTATATAAGTACAGATCATAATATATTAACTTTCAGATATTGCAAGGTGTCAGATCAAAGGACTCAACATTGAAGGAAAACACAGAGGGAATATGGCAGCTCACTGTACTTACATTTCTACCCGTGACTTTCATTTACCTACCACGTGAGTACAGGTGTATCTCATTTCGGAGTCTTCGCCCTTTGTTCCGGTTCTGTATAGAGTACCCACATCTGACACTGTACTTAAGTTTACATTAGTAGCACTAATGATTCTCCTCTTATCACGTTTTCTATCTCCACTCCTACATGCATCAAAGTAATCAGAGAACACTTTAACTAACAACAGGTAAATGCACAACACCTATTACCTAATACTAAGCCAAACATTCCTTATATCAGGTTCTCCCCACTACAACACTTATCAAAATCACCTTCAGACACTAATTAACAACACGTAACTGTACATCACCTGCTATTACAT
>NC_087157.1:4550000-4555000 GCF_035594125.1 Scylla paramamosain | reverse complement strand
TTTAGTTGGTGTACGATTTTTTTTTTTTTTCAGTTGATGTACGATAGGTTTTATATCTTTCTCTTTCGTTTCCAGCTCCTCCCGTGTTTCTTCCTTGCCTTAGCTATTAAATCTCTCTCTCTCTCTCTCTCTCTCTCTCTCTCTCTCTCTCTCTCTCTCTCTCTCTCTCTCTCTCTCATAAGGTTGTGCCTCACAGCTGATGGCAGACTGACTCCCGTACATCAACCCCTTCCTCCCCCTCTCCCACCACCACCACCACTACCCTTCCCTTCACACACTCCCTCTCCCTCTTTCCCCTCCCGTGTCCAGGTGCACGCTAATAGTATCGATCAGCGGACAACCCACCCAGCTCTTGTTTCACCCTATACTTCCGCTGACTCGTGCCCAGCTGTCAATAAGGAACAGATAAATGTACCTTTTTTTATGATCCATGATACAAATTTTGCCTTATTTTCTATAATGGAGACGAAAAGTGGATAGTGTAGTTAAAGGAATGAACTGTAAGAATGAACTACGCGGGAGGGAGAGAGATGAGGGAACAGGAGAGGGAGGTACAGAAGGAGATGGAGAAGGACGAAGGGGAGGTCGTGTTGTAAAGCCTGGGTGTTGTTTAGGGTGAGGGAGAGGGGTGAGGGTAAGGGGGAAGGAGGGTGTCGAGGGTTAGCTAAGGGTGAAAGGTGAGTATTTACGTGGCTCTCAATTACGTGAGTGAAGGCAGTGAAGGTAAAAGTAATAAGTTGAAGTAATAAGTTTGTGTTGGAATGTTTTTGTTCTCTAAATGTTGAGATTGGTGGATGCTTTGTTTTGCTGTTCGTCTGGGCTTCCTATGATTCTCTCTCTCTCTCTCTCTCTCTCTCTCTCTCTCTCTCTCTCTCTCTCTCTCTCTCTCTCTCTCTCTCTCTCTCTCTCACTGCACGAATCTAATAATCAGATCCTTGTTCAATAACCACCTCATTTCAGGAGCCCGGGTGAAGACACACAGACATACAAAGAAAGAGAGAGCAACACTGCGACAGTATTACCAACACCAAGCCGTGGCAAAACCTCACCTCTCCCTCTTGCTGAACGAACAGGCAAGTGACGGCAATAGCTACAAGCCCTATTACAACAACAATAAGGTTTAGAGGTGAGAAGAAAAAAACAAATAAAATAATGATTGTAACACTAACTCCTATTCGTTAATTTCCTCATGACTTTAGATTCTTGAAACGCACTTAATGGTGATTGGATGTGTGTGAGTGAGGCGATGAGAAACATGAATTCTTGTGCATTTAAGTGAAGAAAAAGGAGAGGCGGTGTTTGCAAGTCGTGGGGGCAACATTCAGGCAGGCAAATATGTGTGTGTGTGTGTGTGTGTGTGTGTGTGTGTGTGTGTGTGTGTGTGTGTGTGTGTGTGTGTGTGTGTGTGTGTGTGTGAGGGCTTGGAGAGTTAAGGTAGTGGGCTGGAGAGAGACAGAGAAAGAGAGAAGAGAGAGAGAGAGAGAGAGAGAGAGAGAGAGAGAGAGAGAGAGAGAGAGAGAGAGAGAGAGAGAGATCCGGGAGTGACAGATGGACAAGGAAGGAAAGGAAGATATGAGTAGACGCGAAAAATGTAGAGGAAAGGGGAGGAGGGAAGAAAGGAAGGAGGGAGTGAGAGAGGGAGGGATAGGGAAGCGGAAGGACAAGGTAAGGAAGGATACCTATCGGCCTTCTCCTTCAATCTCCCTCTTCCGAACCAGAAAACAAGAAAGGAGGCGGGAGAGAAAAGAATGAGGGAGGGGGAATGAAGATAAAAAGGTTGCTGTCCATCAAGAAACTGCATTCCTCCTCATCGCATTACTTCCGTGTAGCATTCCGTCTAAGTGCAATGAAAGAAAAAAATGCTACTGCTGCTGTTAATATCATGTTATGTCTCCTTTTCCTCCTTAGCTGTCCTTGTGCGACTACTAAAACAATGAAAAGAAAAAGGGGAGAAAGGAGAAAAGTAATCGTATTCTTCTCCTCTCTACCGTAACTACATAAAATGATCCACCTTTTATTTCATCTTTTTTTCTCCTCCTCCTCCTGCTCCACTGGCCTTCCAGCGGTGAAGGTGAAGGAAAAGGGAGAAAGGCGTACTTATTCCTCTTCCTTCTCTTCCCTTTAACTATATCAAACAATCCACCTTTAATTTCCATCGCCGGCCTTAAATCTCCTGAAATCCGGCTGCTGAAGAGCTGGCTTAAGGGTGAATCCAAGTCACACACACACACACACACACACACACACACAAGGAAAGCGTAGTGAGGTAGGCCGCGACCTTGCCCTTCATAAGTAATACTACTCTCAAGACCTCTCTGCACACACACACACACACACACACACAAGGAGACGAGAAGGTAAGCAGACAGACGAGCACTTTTAAGTCAGTCAGTCAGTCAGTCAGCCAGCCAGCCAGTCCTATCTCGATATCCTGTAGACTCCTAGACCTACACGATCCCCTGCTCTACCCGTCCTCCCCACCAATCTGTCCTGCCTACACCCCCTCACCCATCTACCCTGCCCTGACACACACACACACACACACATACACACACACGCCAGGACGCACCCACCGCGGCGGCACAAGGGCGGCATGACCATCACCAGAATCCGGTTTGTTCAGAATCAAAGTTTCGGCATTTAAAGATACGGAAAAAGTTCACTAATTTCTGCAAACACCACTTGGCAGGCGTTTTTCCCGCTGCCGTCATGCGAGGGGAACACTGAGACTTAGAGCTACCATGAAGATGTACAGGAAATATTACGTCTGAAGCGTGGAATCTGACTAAGAACGAGATGCCACTGGCGTTACCTCGGAGAGCCGCAACACACACCCACTTCCACTCACTTCCAACACGCGACTGACGCCCGCCGCCTGTCTCCGCCTGGGAATGGGAGTCTGGGAGGCTCACAGGCCGCCACTCGTAGTTGCCACACCGCCTAAAACTTTAAATTAATTCCTCATGGCACTAATTATTCATTATTAATACGTTTCTTCATACAACTTAAGCTGCTGAGTTATAGTGCTAATTACTTTGAACTCACATGAGGCAGTTGTTTCTCTCCACTGTCAGGATGCGAGTTTAATGAAGCTGAGAAGTATTAGCACTCGGCATGGAAGGTGATGGTCTTATTTTTGTCAAGTAGATTTTCATGGATTCTACTAAAGTTAATGAGTTCTAGTATCTTAAGAAAGGGAAAATCACTCGCACAATTTCGGGTTCAATGCAGCAAAATTTAAACTGAAAACACCACTCTCTGCATCACTAAATAAAGAATGAAGATCAGAGATAGTACACTTGTGAATTATGATACGTTTCTAGAGCATGACCTTAGTTAAAAGATATTAGGGCGATATATGCATAATGAATATTGATATCAGGAATAATAAAGATGAACAAAACTTCTACAGACTACAGATGGTGACGCAGGAAGTGACACGCGACTCCCTTCACCCAGCCGTGTGCGGAGGCACCAGCTGGTGAGGCGTTTGCTTCGTCCTAACATTAGCATTGAAAAATGGCGAACAGAATAAGTTTATAAAGACGCCATCATAATAAGTGAAAAACAATGAATAAGTACGTGAAGACGCCATCATAAAAGCAAGAATAATAATGAAGACGATGTCAAGAAATTTTAGAGCTCCTCGTCACTACATCGCCACTACCTGCCCCTCTGACACCACAGCGGTCATTACGTGTTATTATTTCTGTCAGGTGACACACATTTTACAGGGTCATCATTATGTAACACCGAGATGTTGACAGGTTATTGTTTATATACACCTGCTGAAACCTCTGAGGCACGAGAGGGCGTTGCCACCACCACCGCTACCGCCTGACACACAACACGCCCACGTCTCCCTTCACACCACACCGCACGTGGGAAACCAGCTGTTACTCTCCTCTTTGAGCAATGTTGTAGGATGTAGTGTGTTGTGTGTTAACTGTATGATAGGAATTTTATAAGCTCTAGGCTCTTTCCAGAAGAGCAATAGCTAGTGATATCTAATGAAGCCCGCGATACTCAAGAATGTGAGTACACACACACACACACACACACACACACACACACACACACACACACACACACATATTATGGCCACATATTAGTCCGCATATATTCCAAGAAAGCAAAGACGCAATAATTACGTAACAAGTTCTCAGCAAACAGGAAACAAGCCTCGATCAGCCGGGTCTCAACAGCGGGTCTCAGCACGCTCGCCAACCCACTCTCCACCTGCCTTGAACTATCGTGGTGACGAAAATGCCCCGAAATCTTTTTTTCTTTTTTTTTTGTGCTTTTCTTTGCTTGATGTTTGTTTTGAATCAGCCAAAAACTTTACTAAACCGATATTTCATCCAGAACAGTACCATGTAATGTAACTCGCTGCCAAGACCAGAAGAGGCAAGGATCCAACTTTTTTTTTCGCTTTTATCTATCTATTCATTTATTTATTATTTCTATAGTATGATGAAAAGTAACTAACCCTTCCCTTCTCCCAATCTCTCTCTCTCTCTCTCTCTCTCTCTCTCTCTCTCTCTCTCTCTCTCTCTCTCTCTCTCTCTCTCTCTCTCTCTCTCTCTCTCTCTCTCCCCTCACTTGGACGCCCTTCCGCGACTCTAATTTCCTGTTTTCAAGTCTCCCCTTTACTATAACCAATTTCTTTCCTGCTTCCCTTGCGATCCGCGCCTCCCCTCGCCTGCAGCCTGCCGAGGGTCGTGGAAAGGCGTTAGTCATAGCATCCAGCAGATGTCTTAATCATCACCTGTTGATGTCGAACGTAAAAGTAGATCGTTTTGTTTGGCGTGATTGGTAAATAAATAAATAGATAAGTAAATAGAAAATAATAATAATAATAATAGTAATAATAATAATAATAATAATAATAATAATAATAATAATAATAATAATAATAATAATAATAATAATAATAGTAGTAGTAGTAGTAGTAGTAGTAGTAGTAGTAGTAGTAATAATAATAATAATAATAATAATAA
>NC_087157.1:4487500-4545000 GCF_035594125.1 Scylla paramamosain | reverse complement strand
ACCATACACAAAGTCACTACGAATTATATTGTGTAAGATTTTCGCCAAGTTAAGCAAGATAACGGACATCCACGTTACAGAGCAAATACTATGAACCAATAAGCCTCTTGGCATCTGTTTTCATGTATGTATCCTCAAAACGTTCGAGCTGAGAAAGGTCCATGGTGGTATCACCTCTTCACCTCATCTTGCCAGTATTCGAATGATGAAATTTGTCACACTTTGAATGCCATGGGGCAACACATTCACAGTTGACCAGTACCACAAAAAAAAAAAATAAATAAATAAATAAATAAATAAATAAATAAATAATAATAATAATAATAATAATAATAATAATAAAATAAATATTAATTATTTAAAGAAGTAAAAATAAAATAAATAATAAATAAAAAATAACTATTTAAATAAAAATTAAATAAATAAATAAATAAATAAATAAATATCTGGCGAAATGAAAGTCCAACTGTAAATTTAGAAATATTACGTATCCTTGAAGAGCTATTCTGTACTCTTAAATGATGGTTAATCTACAAAAAAGGTTTAGTGATATTGAATTACACAATAAAAATATATATTAATACATTAAATAAAACATGTCATGAACAAATACTATTCTTATTTAAGCACAGAATTTATGACAGTACAGTATTTCTGGCATTACAAAATGACATTATTATTTTATCTAATATATATATATTACATTACTGCATTACTCCCTAAGTTTTTTCCTTACACTCATAATAAGATATCAATTTTCACAGGTACTTTTGTCACAAATTCCCATCTTGCTGCTTCAGTAGAACCAATACAATTGCAGTCCCATGAGTAGCAGGGACTACATTTGAGCTCCATGAGTAACCTCTATGTTGGCCCCTTGTGAACCCCACATCTTGATGTACCAGTCATGTAAACACTACACATTGTATTGTTAATGTATTTCTGAAATGTGCTGTATGTTGTAGCAATTCATTCTAATATATTATACCATCAAAAATTTATGCCAAAATCTGGATTTCCATAACAAGTACTGTTCTCCACTTCAGTTATAAAGGTTAATTGTGTTCTGTTTGTTAAATAGTATTGTTCTTGAAACATGTTCAAACAAATTCCAAAACAATAGGATAGAAGTATAGCTATATCTGATCAAATATGATACACAAGATATTTACAATGCAAAATATTTTTAAATTCAAACTTTTTATAATCAGGTAACATCACAAAAGTACAGTACATATCTCATTTCAACACACAGCTGCTAACTTATAAAGCTGCAATCTGGCAATACAGAATAAAACAATCTGTGGGTGAGTTAATGATGGAGTGATATGAAATTATCAGAATAATTAAGGAAAATTTTCCAAGGAGTCTTGCACAAGGACATTCATTCTGACTAATCATCATCATCATCTGATGGTGGGGAATCAGGAGGAGTGTCATCTTGATCTTTTGCCATTGCTTTAATGGCTGCAGCAGCTGCCCTCCTGCTGCTACGCATGGGTCGTGGTGACTCCACAAAACTAGGACTAAGGCAGCCAGCACTACTCCTGCTGGCACTGGTTCTTGGTGATGGGCATTCATCCTCCTCTGTTTTTTTAATTTTTGTTGTTCTCTTTCGGGTTGCCTTTCTCACAGGCTTTCTTTTTCCTTCCTTAACACTACCAGAATTACTTGCAGACTCTTCTTCTGAAGTTTTTGAATCAACTTCATCAATCAATATTGCTGAGTCATGGCTAATTTCCTCAGACTCCCTAGAAGTCTCTTGTTCTTTATACTCTGCTATTTCTGCTATTCTTCTGAAACTTCTAGCAACTTTTCTTTCTGAGGGATGCTCAACTGGAAAGGCTTCATCCTTAACATCTTTGCTCTCAAGAAAATCATGACCTTCATGTGAATGAAAATCATGATGTTCATTTGAATCCTTATTAGTGTCCGATTCTTTTTCATGAATCTCTATAGTTTGACTACATGAAGGTCCTTCAGCAGCTTTTGGTTCCTTCTGATCTTTCTCAACATAAAATTCAGTGGTGTCTTCCTTTGTGAAATTAGCTTTTCTTTGTGGTGTCCCAGACAGATCTTGTGCATCCATCATATTTTCAGCTGAAACTGGAAAAGGATAATTCTCTGTCTTCAGTATGGTTGTTTCAGAGGAATCAACATTTTGTGCACAAGTGGAATCACTTGTTGATGGTGAATAGAAGTCAGCAATATCCATGCTTTCAAAACCTTTGGGAAAATTTACAAGCTGTAAAGGACTTCCACATTTAATAATAGGACTTTTAGGTTCTTCATTTATGTCAATACTGAGAGTCAGATCTTTTTCATTCATAATTGCACTGCATTCATTACTGTCTTCTGGAGTTTCCTTTAAACTGCTGGAAACATTACTGTCTTGCTCTTCTAACAAACATTCTTTGGAAACAGAGCCTTTCTCAGAGTCTTGGCTATCACATTCAGTGTTGCTAGCTGATGGTGTATTAACAGGTGATGTAGTATCCATAACTGCAGTGTCATCCTGTCTAGATGTCTGACACCTATTATCACTACCATGGATGAAACTTGCTTCACCCACAACAACACAACACTCATTATTGTCTTTGGCAAGTTCTTTTAAACACATTTGCTCATCAGGCAAACATTCTTTGGAAGTAGAGTCTTTATCAGACTCTTGGCCATCACATACATTGTCAGTATTTTCCTTGAAACTTATTTGCTCATCAGGCAAACATTCTTTAGAAGCAGAGCTTTTGTCAGACTCTTGGCTATCACATACACCTTCAGTAGTTTCCTCTGAACTTAATTGCTCATCAGACAAACATTCTCTGAAAGCAGAGCCTTTGTCAGAGTCTTGGCTATCACATACACTGTTGGTAGCTTTCTTTAAGTTCATTTCTTCATCACACAGAAGTTTTTTGAAAGCAGAGCCTTTATCAGAGTCTTGGGTATCACACATAGTGTTACCAACAAGCCTTTTATTGACAGGTGATGTTGTTTCTCTTTCATTATCATGCTTCTCAGGCAGGGGTGTACAAGATCTATCTTTATCAATGCTGCTAGAATCTTGGTTTTCATCAGGTGTATTTATGGTCAAACAGTGGTTGGAAGAGTTGTCATCTATATTACTTGAAACAACTGTTTTTGAATTAACTGACTCCCTGTTGTCCATAAGACTTACCGATGGAGATAATTCTGAACCAAAAATTCCTTCTTCAGAAGGGAGAGCAGCCTTATCTGTCCAAGAAAAAGAACCAGCATTTGATGATATGGCTATATTTTTGGCATCAGGCTGCTCAGAAAGAGGAGTACAAGACCTTTCCTCATCACTATATTTGGGATCCAATTCTTTACTTTTTCCACCTACTGTGGAAAATTTATTAGAAGAATCCTTTATGCAAATATTTTGCAAAATTTCTGAAGTTTTACCTTGTAAAGGATCAACTTCACCCTTACTGCCAAGTAAGTTCAGTGAATAACTACTTGTATTTATAAGTATAGAACTGGAATAACTTTTGGTAGAAGACAAAACTTTTTCTTTACTTGTGCTTATTTTTAGGATGGGTGGCATTAATGCTGATTCTGCTCTAGTAATTTCCAAATCTTTGATGGCATCCATGTTAGATGTATCCATGATGGACTGGTCCTTTTCATCTGATAAGCTTTCTGTACCAGGTGGAGGAGGAGTCAACTCCCTTTCCTTATGGCATGGCAACTGCTTGTCCATCTGTTGAATCTTTGGTGCTGTGAGAGGTTTCATTAATGAATTTTGTAATATTTTACCAGAAAATGAAGGAGGAGCTCCTTTACTACTACCTTGAGAACCTGATTCTGAGTGAAGTCTCTGCCTACTTATTCTTTCTACTTTATCTTTACTATGGCCTGACAAACGTGAAAAGCAGTCAATATCTTCAGCATTATATTCGTCTTCAGTCCCAGGTGGAACAGGAATATTTGCATCCTTGTTCTTCTGAATTTTACAGGGTGTTGTTTTCTTGGGAATAAACTCCTGAGGTCCAAACACAGGTAAGATATTTCCCGAATTAATATTCCCACCAAGTTCACAATTTAATGAAGAGTCAGTCCCTTCTGTGCCTGGAGGGGGAGGTTCTTCTGAGCTCAATAGAGTGGTGAGAATCCCAACTGCAGGTGGGAATGGTATGTCTGGATGCACAATAATTCCTGAAGGTGGATAAACCTCCTCTATTCCTCCTTCTATACTTCCTTCATCCAATGGTATATTTTCTATTTCCATATCTTCTGGTTGATATACATCTTCTGTTTCTGGAGGTAATGGCACTGCAGACACCTCTGTTGGTGTTTTGAAACCAGGGAGAGGGATATTTAAGAGATCTAAGGCTTCAATAGTTGCAGCTGCTGCACCATCTGAGGAGTCTTCATCCCCTGCCTCAAGAGGATCATACAGTGCTGAGCCACTTGTGTCCTTTTTGTCACTTGTACTCCATGTTTTAGCACCAGTGAATGGAGGAGGAGGTACACTAGGATCATATGGTGGAATAAAATCTTCTTTAATATTCATTGAAGTTACTGGTAGTTTTCTGTCATCTGCTTCCTTTGGTATAGTTGACTGTGTTTGCTCTAATGCTGTGTTCACCTCATTATCATCTACTGTACAGCTGGGTAATGGTATCTTCAACTTTTCAGATGAAACATCTTCTTTCATGTCTTTTTTCAACTTTGGTACCTCTTCAGGTGGAGTACTTTGTTGTGGTTTGCTTTTTGATATCCCTGCTTTCCTCTTTAAGAATGGCATTTTCCCAATTAATGGAAGTTTTGTACTAGCTGCCTTTCGGTCAGTATCTCTGTCTCTTGATCCATCTTCCTTCGGTCTTGTTTCCACTTTGTCCTCAACACCAGGTTTGTCACTAACTTTGATACTGACTTCACCATTATCTTCATCATGTTCACTATCCACAAGTTCACTTTTCTGTGTCTCAACTTTTGAGTCTTTAACACCACCAGTCTTCTTGGAACTATCACTACTCACTGGAAAACTCTCCTTTTCTCTTGAATGTCTGCTAGTATTACTAGGAGAAGAATGGGAGGTGGAGGGCTTCTTGTCAGTGGAATATCTTGGTCCACGGGAGGCAACTCTAATGCTGCTGCAGGCTTTGACAGGGTCATCTCGACTGTCACAAGTTCGGTCCTCTTTATTTTCCTTATCAAGCTTTTCTTTGATCTGTTTGAGCAGCTTATTTTCTACTGATGTGTTCTTCTCATTTAAACTTAATTCATTCTCCATTTTCTTGCGTTCTTCATCTATCTTGTACTTTGCATACGCTGTTGTTTTAGCCTTTAAGAATGTAGATTCAAACAAAGGATTCTGTGCTCGATGAACCTGAAATTCGGCATACAATAAATTAGAAATCAAACTTCTCAACTTCAACAGTCAAAAGCATGTAATACAGACTCCAAACTATTAATGTGCATCACTAACCATGTTCAATAATCAGTAACTTCAGTACATAGATTTGCATCACAAAATTTTCAAGTAAATGGAGTGGTTATCACAACCTGGCTGATGGGTATCAATGATGACTTTGATGAAGGCATGCACAAGCTTTGACTACAATGACAGATTTTAATCTATGTTTACAAGCTCTAGTTATGCAAGTCTCCAAATCTTAAAGTAGAACATGAATAGAATATGAAATCACTCCAACTCTGAGAGAGAGAGAGAGAGAGAGAGAGAGAGAGAGAGAGAGAGAGAGAGAGAGAGAGAGAGAGAGAGAGAGAGAGAGAGAGAGAGAGAGAGAGAGAGAGAGAGAGAGAGAGAGAGAGAGAGAGAGAGAGAGAGAGAGAGAGAGAGAGAGAGAGAGAGAGAGAGAGAGAGAGAGAGAGAGAGAGAGAGAGAGAGAGAGAGAGAGAGAGAGAGAGAGAGAGAGAGAGAGAGAGAGAGAGAGAGAGAGAGAGAGAGAGAGAGAAATTTTACTCACTTTGTATTTTGAGACATGCATCTTGGACTCAGGATGCCTTAAGGCTTCACCTCTGTCTCTTAAGAATGCATCGCAGAGGGAGCAGTAATAACAAGGGAGGGAGTGTAGGAATTCAAGCCCTGAAAAATGAGAATAATGTAAGTTCCTCTTTATTCATATTTATAATTATGAAATAATCTTTATCCAATATAAGCTTCACTTTTTAAAACGGAAGGAAAAACAGCTGCTTCTACCTGCTCTATCTATCTCTGAAGCCTTGCTGTCTCTGGAAGCATCCCTCGAAGGGGTGGTCATAACAGAAGAGTCTCCACCTCTTCCTATCCAAACATTCCCTTCTTGCTTCTTTACCCTGTCCTTCCAAATTTGAAGTAACCTTCCTCTCCTATTAGCACCTTCAATTTTGCTCAAAAAACATCCTTTATAAACTCTTCAGGCTTCATCCTCTCAATATGGCTGCACCATCTCAGTGTGTTCTTTTCACTCATTTCATCACTCCACAATATGCATACCACATCTTTCATACACATTCTCATTACTCTCACTATCTCATCTTATCACTCTACATGCTCCTCTCAGATAACTTCTCACAACTCAGACTATTGAGTGCCTTATTGCATGTCTAGGTCTCTGCTCCATTCATCAAAATTACCAACAGAATACTTTTCTTCAAACTTCTCTTTATATTCATATATGCAATTCTCCCTCTCATGATTCCTGGAAATGATCACATGACACATCCAATTTTCACAACCCTCTTTCTAATCTCTCCACCAATCTCACCATGTTTACCTCACTCTGTTCCCAGATACTTAAAAAATCACTTATCTCTTCCATTCTCCTATCCCATAGCTATCTCACATTTGTCTATAGCTGGCACATTCGCACTCTCAGGAGCCTCTTAGCAATGCTTTGTGGCTCGTGAGTAGTGCTTCGGCAGCACTATTCACGTACATCAGTGGTGCTACTAATACACATTTGAAGCCCTACTTAAGGTAATGTTGAATGAGTCATGTATAAGCAACACAACAGTCACACCCAAATGCACTGCTAAAAGAGTAATATACCTGTAGCTACAGGTGAAAGCCACAACTGAATGTCAGATAATGATGAGCAACGTGACTTTTTGTTGTGGAAAAGGCAACTCCTCATGCACATTTGCAGCATTACTTTTTTGTGGTCATGGCTGTGTGTGCAAGCATCCATTTCACTCCAGTGGTGCTGCTGAGAAGTGCTGCTAAGTGGCTACATGTGAAAGGTGCCTAAAGAATCCTAAAATCACACACCTCCACTTCTTTCCTCTCAACCACTATTATCTTACTATTTCCAACTTTCACCTTCAGTTTCCAGCTTTCAAACACCCTATGCAAATTATCCATCACTCTCCTTAGTTCCTTGTCATTCTCTGCCAATAAGAAGTGCCAACTGCAAACCAACATGCTACTACAGCTCTCAGCCCACTCTATTCTGTTTCAGCTTTGCATCTCCCTCATACAGCTATCCATAAAAATATTAAACAACAGAGATATCATGCAATCTGTCTCACATTTGTTCCTACAGTGATACCCTCTCCTAGCTCTTCCTCTATCCTCATAAATGCACTTGTATCCCTATAAAAAGCCTTAACTTCTTCCAACAATTGTTCTCCTATACCATAAATCTTAAGAACATCTTAAAGACATTCTCTATCCAAGCTATCATATGCTTTCTCTAGATCCACAAATGCTGCATATGACTTTTCACCCTTTTCTTAAGGACTTGTTTATCATAATTTTAATGTGAACAATCTGAGCCACACAACCATTTCCCTTCCCTTAATCCACTTGTTTCACACTGATTTTCACTTCAATCAGTCCCATCAGTCTCTCACTCAAGACTCTCCTATAGACTTTTCCCAGTATATTAAATTAACTTAAACCATCCTATAACTATTACTATACATTCATTATTACAATATTAATCTTTATATAGAGGCACAACAACTGGTTTCCTCCACCAATCTGGTACAACAAGTGCCTTCATGCCAGATCACATATTAGGACATAATCTATTACAATTTCACCTCCATACCTTAATAACATTTCTACATTTCATTAACATACCCTAATCTGCTTCTGCATTAGGTATATTTTATGAGCTACATGAATAAAATCAACAGACATACTATTTGGTAGAGATAAGCAATTACCTTGTATAGGAACAGTCAACACCTGGGCATTGGGTGGCTTTGGATCCTTTTCTTCCCTCGGGGCCTTGGACAGCCATGACCTCCGATCATTCTGAAGGTGCAGTGGATGAAAAAGTAAATTATTAACTATATATTATGCATGAAATTTCAGTAACATTATATCATGTTATTCTTTTCATGCTACATAAATAGAGCAATTAAATCATATCTGACCTAATGTACCTTGATCCTCATACACAGTAGGTCCCAGAAGGGTTGGCCATAACAGAATTTGCCAAGTCAATACATATCATTCTTGCACAATCCATCCCCTCAATCAGCCATTCCTTCTCCCTCTCAGGTATTCCACAACTCTTGTCCTTCCAGTTTTATGCAGTCTTGCTCTCATGCCCAAAGCATCCACTTTACTTTATACATATATCCTTCCTGTCAGCTTACATTCTTCCCACATGACAAAATCTAAATTTGTTGTGTTTGTCACTTCTACCATTCTGCTATTTGTTACTGCACTTTTGAGAAACATACCAAGGATTCCATATATTTTTTCAGCATCCACCTTATTCACTCTATAAGTACCTCTCAAAAAACTCATCACTACTGCCAAAGCCAAAACTATCACTACTGCCTTTGATATCTGCCCTTCACTCCACATTCACGTCTCACTCGCGTGCATCAGTATTGGCACTCGTATGCCATCACCTAAAAGCTTCTATACTATATGCTCTATGTGTTCTTTGTAATGTTGTCTGCTGTATTTCTCCCTCCCCTTTTCTGTGACTGTATGAGATCAAACTAAAGCATCAGAACTTATTTATCTCTAACATTTCTTGCCCATTCATTTTACTACTACTACTACTATTACTACTACTACTACTACTACTACTACTACAAAGAGAACAACAACAACAACAACAAACAAGGGAACAAGAACAAGAAGAACAAGAACAAAAACAAAAACAAAATACAAAGAACTAGTTCAAATACATGATAGGATAAATAGGTCTTTAAAAAAAAAAAAAAAAAAGCAAGCTTACCTTAACCCTTGCCAGATGTGACTCTGTCATCAGATGATTTACATATTCTGGAGCAGTTTCACAGAACAAACTGCACAGCTTACACCAATGCATTCCCTGGTCTGTGTAGCGAATATATGTCCTCTGGGCCTCATGAGGGGCATACTGCACTGAAGAATCCACATTTTTGGGAGTCTGATACTGAGATACTGCACCAGCTGGCTTTTTACCCACTTCTATCATGCTCTTAATGGCACGTTTCTTTGGAGGAGAGGCATTTTGCTTCACCTCAGGAGGAGGTACAGGTTTTGGAGCTTCTCTGAATACATTACAACTAGGTGATCTTGACCTCTTGTGCCTGATAGACTTAGGAGACCGGGAGTTATTACTGTCCCTATCCCTTGACGTGTGCTCAACCTCTGATGACCCACGTTTGAAATGAGATGGAGACGGAGACCTACTGTTTTTCCGATAGGGAGATTTTGATCTCTTTTCTTGATATGGAGAACCCCTGTAGACTTCAGATCTTTCAGTAGGTTTGATCATTTTCTTGGAAATCCTTTCTTTTTCAGAAGAATACTGAGGTTTCTTGTGTGTTTCTCCTGACACATGAGGACTCTCTGATCTCTCCTTTGATAATGAAGTCTTTTGCTTGAAGTTTCCTCTTTTAGATTCAATGTCTTGGTTAACATTTTTTATCATTTTATTTATGTTTTCAATCTGCTTCCCTATTTCTTGTGTGAGGAAAGAATTTTCTTCTAAGATACTTGAAAGACTTGCTTTACTTCCTTTGTGATTGCTTATTATGTCTTCACGTTGATTGCTCATAATTTTCTTCTGTTCAACCAACAGTTTCACTCGTTTCATGAGGCTCTCTTTTTTGAAAAAAAGCATTTCAACTTCATCACTGTCTTTTTCATTTTCATGAGACAACTTCTTATCTTCTTTGCTATCATCAGAGTCACTGGAATCATCTTCATCCTCAGAAGAGTCTTTCTTTCGTTTTGTCTTCTTTTCTTTGCGACGCTTGCGTTTTGATCTTTTCGGACTTTCAGATGACTTTTGTGGAGTCTGTTCCTGTGAAACTTTTTTAGGAGCAGTTGCTCCTTCTTTTGGGGAATGGTACAGTTCCTTCTCACTAACTGCATCCCTGATGAGGTTGGTTGTGCAAGATGGCAGCATGGTTGTATCCAGTGCACCTTGATCTGCAGATGATACATTTGGCTTGGATGGCTGATTGATGGTGTGTGAGATTATTGATGGAATGCTTGAGGGAATAGACTGGACTACTGATGGAATACTAGAGGGAATAGACTGTGCACTTGGGAAAAGCACATCTGTTTGCTGAATCATTCTTCCCTCTTTACTTTCCAGGGAAATTTCTGCTACTTTATGTGAATTTCTGTGTATGCTCTGAGGTTCTGACAAAGGTAGAGCAAAAGGTATGCTGGGAGACACATCACAAGGTAGTCCAGCATTTATGGCAGTCCTTGCTGGAGCAGCAGATCTCTGGACTTCGCTCTTGTCCTTCCTGCAATGCACATTATCAAATGAAAGGTAGGTGTTACAATAAACATTATATTGCCAGTCAAAGAAAAACTAGATGATAAAAAAAATGGAGATTGTACCTTTCATCATCTGAAACTACAGGCTATCTTTACCTATCTCCAAGAATACATATTACACTATAAGAAAACCCAACCATATAAAGGTTTCAAAGAAATATAACATAACTGTCATTTTCTTTTGCATCTTCCACTATATCATTTCCTTTGTGTCCACCATTCTCAATCACCAGGCATCATCCTGACAGCCTTCCACAACTGTCTCCATGAATATCTTTTTTTTTTTGTGACCATAATACATAATCCTTTCATCTTGTCATGAATACAAGTGTTTCTATTCTATCAGACAATTCTATATCAAATTTATTTCATATCTAATTGTTTTACAAAGTTTTCTATGTGAAAATAACCTTTGATGCTACTATATATGACACAAATAATCCACACAAATCATGCTTTTTGAAGAGGAACAACACTAATAATCTTCAATGCAATCACCTTTCTATGTATGTAGCTCTTCTAACTTCTTAAATTCTATATGGTCATGGCAATTTTATTACCCACAAAATATTTTCATGAAAATCAAGCATCAGCTTTCTTTGTCTCTCCCTATCTTTCTCCCTGATAGTCAGTAAAACATAATAAAACACTTCCATACAAATATAAAGAATTCTGATATACTCCAACTACCAGTTTTGTTTTTGTTATTCTCAATTATTCCACATCTAGTACAAAACAATGTTTTTGTGTTATCTGATTGTAACATACTCTAAGAATCATATGAAATACATGTTTTACTTTAAAAGAGTTACCTGACAACAAAAAAGTGTCATTATTTTTACATTTATTCTTGTAAATCCAATCAAGTAATCCTTTAGAGTAAAATATACACATTATATATGATATTCAGAGTACATTACACCCAAGTAATACAAAAAATAGTTTAAAGTCAAATACAGGAGCATCAAAGTAGTCTTTTTTACCATAAGCAAATAGAAATTTGATCCTATAAATTTGTGCAGAAGTATCTTATTATGTCATACTGGCTGTCAACAATTACCATCTGTTTTATGAAAAGATATTGAAGTGGAAGATGTTTAAAGATGGCAGGCCTGAGATGCTAGATTCACAGCAAGTTAGCTAATCCATGTATTTTTGAGATGAGTAAGAAAGACTAAAAGCTTAAGAGCATGAAATCACAATAGTCCTACTATAAAGGTATTAGGGTTAGAACCTTAAAAATAATTTTATATTACCTGACATAAGGTCATGTATTTTTCAACAGACATCGTGTTCTGTCTTGCTTACATCTCTCTCAATACCTTGCTTTACAATTTGAAACATAACTTACCTTCCGACATAAGGTGTTTCTACTTCCCAGTCATTGTCTTTTGTTTGGTAGCCAACTCTGTTTTTTGGGACTTGTGTCTGGTGACGAGCAAGAGCTGGAGTCCACAAGGAGGTGCTGCCCATTTTGCTCCCATCTGGTAAATGGTTTGGTGGAGGCATCTCTGATGGTTTCTTCAAAGACTTGGAGGCAGTTTCCAAGGCGGCCTTTAGATCCCAATCCATGTGAAAATCTATATCAAGAAAATGATCTGTTGACTTCTTTGATTTTGCAACTGGATTGGATTTTGGTGGAGATGGATTACTACCGGCTTGCAGTCCCAGTTTTCTACTGGTACTCAAACCTTTATCAAAACTACGTTCATTTGTGTCATCCATAGAACGATTTATTGACTTTGAAAAAATGTCATCAACTTCTTCCCCAACTTCTTCCAGGTCAAGTTCTATGTCATCTCCAACCTCATCCAGGAAGAATTCCTTTTTAGATTTGCTCTCATCTAATGGATTTGGTTTTATTGCCTTTTCTCTGGTTGAGGATAAAACCTGTTCCATTATTTTTTGAGTTTCAGGATTCATAAAGTCTCTTGCTATATGTGCTTGTAACTTAGAAAGGGCTTCTTTTTCTACAGCATCCTTTTCAACCATCTTTGATGCAGTCAACAATGGATTTGCTTCATAATCTAAATCTGCATATATATTTTCCAGATCTAATTGCATCTTATGTCCTGCATTATTGCTATTTTTATTAGGCAGTCCTCCCTCACTTTCAGTGACTACAGATGCTGGAGCTATACTTTTACTACTTTCAGGTTTATGACTTTTGTCCTGAACTGAGGGTGGGCTGCTGCTTTTAGGATGAACCAATTCTGTTCTACTTTTGGATCTTCTTTTGCTAATGCTCCTGCTTCTGCTTCTGC
Organism: Scylla paramamosain; assembly: GCF_035594125.1. NCBI lineage: Eukaryota > Metazoa > Arthropoda > Malacostraca > Decapoda > Portunidae > Scylla > Scylla paramamosain. The sequence goes on along the minus strand of NC_087157.1, from coordinate 4,532,022 downwards.
TTTTGCTTCTGCTAGTGCTGCTGCTGCTGCTGCTACTACTACTACTGCTGCTTCTCTTCTTTGGCTTTGGTGAAAGACTTCTACTAAGTGACCTAGATTGGCTGTGATTTTTATTGTGCACTTTGGCTGAACTGCAGCTCTTGCTTTTGGATCGGATGGGACTTGAACTTCTGGACTTTATTCTCTCTGGGCTGCAACCTCTATTGACGGGGCGAGAAACACTACGACTCTTGCTGCGGTGCCAGGACCTGCTTCTGTTTCTGCTTCGAGAGCGATAACGTGGTGGACTCAGACTTCTGCTTGGAGCTCGGAAGGGACTGGGGCTCCTGCTGCGGCGGTGGTAAGGGCTGTACACTCTTGTATGATAAGCTGGACTGCGGCTTCTGCTTCTGTGATGTTGAGGCGAGCGCCCGCGCTGGAACACTTTCCGATGCCTTGGAGGGCTCTGACTTCGACTGTGACTCCTCCGGTATCTTGGACGATGCCCGCCCCTCTGGTAATTTTGCTGTAAAGATAAATTCTTTCAGGCCCTAATGGTGCACACAGTTCTCTCAGACACTTAAGGATACACAATTATTATTGCAAAGATCAAATCTAGCCATATTCTTATATACTCTGTCCTTTCCTGTACATACAAAGTGATATTCAAGATTGTTTTCATACTTCCATACAATTGAGTTATCTGCCTGTCAATGTTGATAGCTATGTGAAAAAATTAATGCAGTTGATCTTCCAAACAAAAAAAAAGTGGTAATTACAAAAAGAATGCATGGTTAAAACACAAAAAGATGTACAATCTAAATCAAGACAAATTTACATACATCTGCAACTGAAATTAATTTTTTTAAATCTAAACAATAAGAAGAACATTTTCTAGAATAGTTTTACACATACATTTCCCTTAAATCTACATTCATCCTCTGACTATGTTTTTCAGCGATCAATGACAACTCAACCCAGAGTGAACACCTCAATTGCATTTCCCACATTTTTATAATAAATACCATATTTCCCTGAGTATAGGTCGACTTCTGAAGACCAAATATTTAGACAAAAGATTGGGAGTCAACCTAAACACAGGGAACAGATTTCTTGGATCGAAAATTCAGGAATCCAAACATGACAGGAAAGACCAGTAACAACTCTTGGCTTCAGAAATTAAATATTTACTCACTATGACCAGTAAAAACAAATCTTTACCAGTTACTTAGAAATGAAGAGATGTGTTGTGCCTGTAGCAGATAAAGATCACAAATTTATAATGACCAAACAGCTCTCATAATTTCAATCCACTGTTTTCAGCACCCAGGGAATGAAAGCAATGTGTTCCCACTGTGCATCTTAAAATAAACTAATTGTACAGTAATTTAAACTCCAATTAACACTAAGCTGACTTACTTGGTGAGGCTTGGCATAATGATCTCTCGGGGTCATGTTCTTTTGGCTGAAGTGAACCCTGTTGCAGTTCTCTTTCCAGCACCTTCCATCGTTGGGACAGATGAACCCATGGACAAAATTGCACTGGTAATCCCCCTTTTGACATTTGCCTTCCCTCCAAAACCGACATGTTTCATGAACCTTTTTCCTAAAGTTGTGCTGTTGGAAAATATAAATGCATTATTATTGGTGAAGATATTCATGCAACTCATTGTTTATAATATTTCTGAGAGAAAAAATAAATAAAACTATTTGGAATACTTCACATACCTAGTATAAATCTTTCTTTAACTCAAGATACAAAATAGGTACTTTTGAATGATAAATAACAACAATTAAATAATAGAATAATGGAATAAAGAACAACCATACAATGCAGAGGCAATGACCTCTGAAAAAAATAAATTCCAGTCAATAGAACTTGGTCATTACCTTATTTCTCTCCAGAAATAATGGCAGACTTTTCAAACTATTTTCTCAGAATACATCTACACTAGACAAGAGTACTATCCAATAACTTTATGAAAGCCTTTGCTTTTTCTTTGTACAAAAGGCCACTACATTGCCTCTCTACATTTACAATACCATTTCTTCATTTAAAAATACTACAGTACTATTTGCTATCACAAAATAACCTGCCAACACTACACTGCCATATTACCTGACTTAACTGCCTTTTCAACCCAAAGCTTTCATTACCTGCAGCATCTCATTCTATTTTTATTTCTTTAATATGCACAAGTCCTTTGTCTATTCCATATTCTGTTCTTTCAAATGCATACAAGTTAAGAATCCTTATAAAGTCCATTTTAAGAGTCTTATCAATTGCCTTTCCTTTATTGAATTTTAAATACCACACTACATACACTGTTGTAGTCTTGCTCTACTTCAGTTTACTTCTCTCCAGAGCATAATGAATTCTGACAAAGGAGTTACTACAATAGTGTACTTTCTCTTTACAGTTTTCAAATATGAATCATCTAGAGCCAAAGGGGTAAAAGTTCCATAACATTTTTGAGTTATGGGGCTTTAAAGTTTCACAACAGCGCTGTTACATTATAAATTGCACTATGTAAACAAGTTATATAATCACGTTTGCCCCTTTGGTTCTTGAAACCTCATATCTTATATGCAGGATGTTCCTCAGGTCTCCTAAAAAAGTAAACTAGAACTTATTTTCAAGCTTTTCAAATATTTTAATTGTGTGACATAAAATTTTGATATTTTCTCTTCTTTTACTTTTCAATCTTCACTCTGCCCTTTATAGAAAAAGCTAAAAGAAAAAGAAAATCATGCTAAGAAAGATCATGCAACTTACACTCATTTCAATTTAAAGCTGTGCAGTGTATCACAAAGAATCCTGTGAGTTTCAGTCACTGACCTGTGGCATAAGAAATACAAAATTATTAGTTACTGTTAAGTTTAAAATTAAAATATCTATATATATATGGGGTGGGATTATTTTGAATAGAACCATGAAGAGCAATTTTAATACAGTAGGAATTCAGAGGAATTACAACTAGTCTCTTCTCTTTTCATATTCATGTCACTAAAATTACTGACTTGTAGTTTTCTTTATTTAATCTATAACTAATGAGCAGTTATTATGACTGGTCTCATTCAGCCTCCAAATAGCAGGGACAGGAACACAATCAGGGTTGCATGCAATAGCATGATAGGGTGTGGTAGAATTGTATAGTGCAACTCTGTCTATCAACATCTACCTTTTCTTTTTGCTGGAAGTTTACCTACATTCAGCCTGTTCCAAAAAAGGGTGATAGTTCTAATCCCACAAACTACCATCCTATTGCTTTAATTTCCAGCCTATCAGATTTTTTTTAATCTATCCTCAACAGGAAGATTCTTAAACATCTACCACTTCACAAACTTCTATCTATTTGCCAGTATGGGTTTCCTCATGGCTGCTCTATTGGAGATCTTCTGGCTATCCTTATCCTCTTTGAGATTTTGGTGAAACTTTTGCTATTCAATTGTTCTCTGAAACTGTGCCTCTGTGCTTGCACCTCATCTAGTCAAACTCCTCCAACTCTATCTATCAACATCTACTTTTCCTTCTAGCTGGAAGTTTGCTATATTCACCATGTTCCTAAACAGGGTGACTGCTTTAATCTCTCAAACTACCATCTTATTGCTTTAATTTCTTGACTGTCTAAAGTTATTTTAATTTATCCTCAACAGGAAGATTCTTAAACATTAATCACTTCACAACATTATATTTGATCGCCAGTATCAGTTCTGTCATGGCTGCTCTAGTGGTGATCATCTGGCTTTCCTTACTGAGTCTTGGTCATCCTCTTTTGGAGATTTTGGTGAAACTTCCACTGTTGCCTTAGACATATCAAAAGCTTTTGATAGAGTCCAGCAAAAAGCTCTCATTTTCAAACTACCCTCCTATGGCTTCTATCCTCCTCTCTGTAACTTCACCTCAAATTTTCTTTCCAACTGTTCTATTGCAGCTATCAGAAGAGCAGTTACCGTAAAAACAGTGGTAGAATATAGCAAGAGATGCAACACTGACAATGAGAGAGAGGCTGAAGACAGTCAGTCAGAGGAGAGAAGTTGACAAGACAAAAAGCTTTTGATTTCACCTTATCTAAAAGAGTGGTATAAGTGGAACCTCCCATACATGTGAAGCATGCTCCATGCATGGATGGAGCACAGAGTTAGCAGCTGGGGGGTTGAGAAAAACTGGTGAAGACAACTTAGAACACCTAACTTCATAGAAGCTGTTTTAGCTAGAAATGAGATGTGAAGTTTCCAGCTTAGATTACAAGTAAAGGACAGACAAAGGATATTGAGTGTAGAAGAGGAGAACAATTGAGTGTCACTGAAGAAGAGGGGATGGTTGTCTGGAAGACTGTGTCAAGCTGATAGCTGGAGAAATTGAGTTTTTGACATTGAACAATACTAAGTTTGCTGTGCCCCAATCGGAAATTTTTGAGATCAGAAGTCAGCCATTCTGTGGCTTCTCTGCATGAGATGCTTAATTCCTAAATGGTTGGACATCTGCAAAAGGACATGGAAAAGTGCAGGGTGGTATTATCAGCATGGGAGTGAATAAGTTAAGTATAGATCCTTAATGAATAATAGGAAGAGAGTGAGTGACAGGACAGAACCCTGAGGAACACTCCTGTTCAGACTTGGGAGAAGAGCAATGACCCTCTATCACAGCAGCAATGGAATGGTCAGAAAGGAAACTTGAGATGAAATTACAGAGAAAAGGATAAAAATCATAGGAGGGTAGTTTGAAATTCAAAGCTTTGTGGCAGTCTCTATCAAGAGCTTTTGATATGTCTAAGGCAACAGTGGAGTTTCACCAAAATCTCAAAAAGGGGATGACCAAGACTCAATAAGGAAAGCCAGATGATCACCAGTAGAGCAGCCATGACAGAACCGATACTGGCGATCTGATATAACGTTGCAAAGAGATTGACATTTAAGAATCTTCCTGTTGAGGACAGATTAAAATAACTTTAAAATAACTTTAGACAGGCAAGAAATTAAAGCAATAAGATGGTAGTTTGAGAGATTAGAGTAGTCACCCTGTTTAGGAACATGCTGAATGTAGCAAAACTTCCAGCTAGAAAGAAAGGGAGATGTTGATAGACAGAGTTGGAGGAGTTTGACTAGACAAGGTGCAAGCATGTAAGCACAGTTTAGAACAATTGAATAGTAGTCAGTGACTACTCATTTTGCCATTACTGTATATAAAAACAATATATTCTACATTAATTAGCAAATATAAACACATCAATGTAAAATAACTCATAAGTATTAAATAACTGATAAATGAAGAGTCTGTGTTGTGACAAGCCTGATTAGGCACAGCCATAGGAAAAGAATTTCTGAACAGGATGACACCTAAATGAAATTACATATTTAGGAAAGACAATAAGGCAACATCCCTGTATCCGCCACTGCAATGGAGTTGTCTCTATAGACCACACACATTTATTTCATGTCCTTACACATCTATATGAATTTGAGATTTTACAAGTTGCTTTTTTCTCATGTGCCTCAACAAATTGTTCTTAATTATGAATTACTGGGGCAAAGTTGATAAGCTTTTACTATATCACCTTACTATTTATGCATCTCAAATATTTTGATTATTAATGCAGACTCACATTATTCCAAATTCACACAAATGAAATTCATGTACTCCATCGAGAGGTGTGTGTATGCAGATGTGCAATAAAAAGTGCCAAAATCATTTGAAGCGTGTTAAAAATCTAGAAAAATGAGATAAATTATTTATATCATAATGCAGTGTAGATAAGTAAAAATTTAATGTATTAGTAGCCCTAAAGCAAAAAAAACACTTTTCTCACACCATGTCCTCAAGCTTGCAAGCAAGCCATGGATCAGACATATAGGAAACAGGTGCACTGCCAAGAGCTGCAAACTGAGCATTAAAAAAACACATCATATAAAACATTTTCTTATGTCATTGGTGGAGAAGGTGCTCAAACTAATCTCTGTCCAGTGAGACATTGTGAATGTGCAGCACAAGGCAGGCGTGTGTGCGATGCTGCTGAACATACATGGCACTGAAGACTGCAAGTGTGGATGCGGCCACCTTGGTTCTAGGGCGTGATGCGCCATGGCAAGTTATGCGAGTTGGATTCAATAATCAAGCACAACACCCAGTGAGCAAGTCCACAGGTCTAGTGGTCCACAGCCTGCCTGGCACGGTTCCACCACTCCTCACTGCCAATCCACACCACCAGGAGCACCTCCATCTGCCTAGCTCACCACGGAAACAAAGAGGAACATTAACATTCCAGACACCAGCAGCAGAGTTCCAACAACTCTACACAACAACACTCACCCTCACCACAACACAACAGTCGATGGCGCTCCGCCACGCCTTCGTCCCGACTCTCCGTCGCGACCCGGACTTCGCTCCACCCTCGCGTGTTCAAGTGCATCTTTTTGCATCCACGTATGAATGACAATTTAGAAATGTAATTGTATTGTTCTGCCAATTGCTTGCAATGGACACTAATTTCACTACATTAAAATCGAACGCTAATGATAGTGTATCGCGGTGTTTATACTTAAGAGGGTAGAAATTACACTAGTCCTCCCTGAAAATCTCTCACCGGTCCTCCACTCACGTCCTTTGTTAATATCTGCTTCATTTCTTCCCGTATTCATGCGATTTTTTTTTCATGTGTGTGTGTGTGTGTGTGTGTGTGTGTGTGTGTGTTGCCTCTTTATGTCTATATTAATTGGTGAACATCACTTGTATTTATTTATTTGTTTGACGCTTTTGGCTTAATAAATTGAATAAATCAACCAGATCTATCACTAAAGCTGAACTCTTCGCTCAGATCTTTGCTAAAAACGCTGTCTTGGATGATTCAGGACTTGTTCCTCCCTCTCCTCCACCCTCTGACTACTTCATGCTAAATATTAGAATTCTTCGCAATGATGTTTTCCATGCCTTCGCTGGCCTAAAACCCTCGGAAGGCTTATGAACCTGATGGCGTCCCTTCTATTGTTCTCCGAAACTGCGCCTCCGTGGTTGCACCTTGCTTAGTCAAACTCTTTCAACTCTGTCAACATCTACCTTTCCTTCTTGCTGGAAGTTTGTTTACATTCAGCCTGTTCCTAAAAGAGGTGACCGTTCTAATCCCTCCAACTACCATCCTGTTGCTTTAATTTCTTGCCTATCTAAAGTTTTTTAATCTATCTTCAACAGGAAGATTCTTAAATATCTATCACTTCACAACCTTCTGTCTGATCACCAGTATGGGTTCTGTCAAGGCCGCTCTACTGGTGATTTTCCTTACTGAGTCTTGGTCATCCTCTTTTAGAGATTTTGGTGAAACTTCTGTTGTTGCCTTAGACATTAAAAGCTTTTAATAGAGTCTGGCACAAAGCTTTGATTTCCAAACTACCCTCCTACAGCTTCTGTCCTTCTCTCTGTAACTTCATCTCAAGTTTCCTTTCTGACCGTTCTATTGCAGTTGTGATAGACGGCCACTGTTCTTCTCCTAAATCTATTAACAGTGGTGTTTCTCAGGGTTCTGTCCTGTCACCCACTCTCTTCCTATTATTCATCAATGATCTAAACCAAACTTCTTGTCCTATCCACTCCTACATTGATGATACCACTTTGCACTTTTCCACATCTTTTCGTAGAAGTCCAATCCTTCAGGAAGTAAACAGTTCACGCAGGGAAGCCACAGAACACCCAACTTCTGATCTCTCTAAAGCTTCTGATTACGCACAGCAAACATAGTATTTGTTCAATACCTCAAAAACTCAATTTTTTTCAATCTATCAACACAACACAACCTTCCATACAGCTATCCCCTCTTCATTGACACTCAACTGTCCCCTTCTTCTACAATGAACATCATCGGTCTATCCTTTATTTATAATCTAAACTGGAAACTTCACATCTCATCTATAGCTAAAACAGCTTATATGAATTTAGGCATTCTGAGACGTCTCCGCTAGATTTTTCTCACCCTTCAAACTGCTAACTCTATACAGGGGCCTTATCCGTCCATGCATGGAGTATGCTTCACATATCTGGGGGTTCCACTCATACTGCTCTTCTAGACAGGGTGGAATCAAAAGCTTTTCATCTCATCAACTCCTCTCCTCTAACTGACTGTCTTCAGCCTCTTTCTCATCACTGCAATGTTGCATCTCTTGCTATCTTCTACAGCTATTTTCATGCTAACTGCTCTTCTGATCTTGCTAACTGCATTCCCTCCTCCCATGGCCCCACTGCACAAGACTTTATTCTTTCTCTTGGCCCTATTCTGTCCACCTCGCTAATGCAAGAGCTAACCAGTATTTTCAATTAATTCATTCCTTTCTCTAGTAAACACTGGCATTCCTTGCCTGTTTTTGGTATTTCCACCTTCCTGATGAATTATTTCAAGAGGAAGGTTTCAAGACACTTCTCCTTTAATTTTTCACTACCGCTTTGGACCATATTTAGGGGACTGGCATCTCAGTGGGCTTTTCTTTATTATTTTTATTATTATTATTATTATTAATATTATTATTATTATTATCATTATTATTTTTATTATTATTATTATTCTGTTGCCCTTGACCGATGTATCTCCTACATAAAAAAAAATAAATAAATAAATAAATAATAATTTTGAAAAGTGCACACTCAAAGTACTCAGTGTAACTCGCTAAAATGAGAATATTGTGTAATAATAATACTATTTAGGAATAGGGGGTAGTAGTAGATAACAGCATGGATTCGCAGGTGACCAAATACCACCGATGAAAATGGCTTCCAATCATTTAGTCGCCAGATGGGCGATGAACATAAGAACATAGGAAATAAGGGAAGCTGCAAGAAGCCACCAGACCTACACATGGCAGTCCCTCTATGAAACATACCTACCTATTTCCACCTATCATCCCCATCCATAAGTCTGTCTAATCTCTTAAAACTCCCTAATGACCCAGTACTAAGGATACCCACGCAATATGTTCAGGACTGAAGCCATCTTCTCTGGTCTTTCTGGTCTTGACATACATCGCAAGAAGACATGCCCTCCTGTTATCCAAGGCCCATATTCCAGACACCAACCCCATGCAAAAACGATGGGTTAGTGGCCACCGTGTGTTGACAACACCCATGTGGGGACAGCCAGCAGAGGGAAGTGATGCCTAAAACCCTGTAGGTGCTGTCAAGGTGAACCAAGGTGAAGGAAGTGAGGGACCACGAGGCCCAGTGTGAGGGACCACCAGGGACACCCTGCAGAGCGTCACCTTGCTGTCACCTGCCCTCCGCTTTGGCTTCACATCGCTGGCGAGCCTATTGGTGACCATCCGTAGCCACCCCTACATCTAGACCCTGACCTGCTTGCAGGAACTGCACGGACATCTACCCAACCACGGCACGGTACTCCGGGATCCAAAAGTTTTTGTTAGTTTAGATAGGTAATTCACTCTTATGGGGACTTAAAGAGAGAGGGATCCTTATCATACAATGTATCATGACACATTATAAGAAAAAAATAATAAGACATTCCTTACTCTCCCCATTCACGGTAAGGGAATATACAGTATATATATATATATATATATATATATATATATATATATATATATATATATATATATATATAGAGAGAGAGAGAGAGAGAGAGAGAGAGAGAGAGAGAGAGAGAGAGAGAGAGAGAGAGAGAGAGAGAGAGAGAGAGAGAGAGAGAGAGAGAGAGAGAGAGAGAGAGAGAGAGAGAGAGAGAGAGAGAGAGAGAGAGAGAGAGAGAGAGAGAGAGAGAGAGAGAGAGAGAGAGAGAGAGAGAGAGAGAGAGAAACACACTAGTGTGCCATGTCACTTTTAACAAAAGTTGGTATACACTAATTTTGGTCTGACTTCATTGCATAAAATGCATATTAAAATTTGTTTCAAAATTTTCTTAAATTTTAACATGTTAAGGTATGGTCATAAAGCTACAAATTTAGACACACTATGATATGGTAAAGTACTTTTTCTTATTATTGTTTTTTGTAATATTTATTTTTGTATACTGCTCATGACCTAGTCAAGCTGCTTAACATTCACCTCTTTCTAATCTTTCAGTCCTGTATAAAAACTGCTATGAAAGGATGTTGCCACTTGGATATGACAATACATATATTCAAGTGATTCATTGAAAGATTTTTACAAGAATTACTCTTTATTTACAATAAAATATTCTATTTTCCCTATAAATAAAAAGGAAAGGTAGCTGAAATTACAATATATCTACTGTATGTATTTGCATTCATCTGGTGAACATATTACGGCTTCCTAAAATTCCTTCATTGAAGATAAATTCAAAATATTAGCAGAGTTGGCCAATGTACGAACTTTTGTACTGTTGGAACAAGAGTAGTGTGTAAACTGGCCCTGCTCAATACCAACCACCTTGAGGGACCCTCCAACAACAGTATTGATTACTCCTATATATACACACACACACAATATATATATATACAGTGTATCTTCATTCCATCATAGCCACTCAACACCATGTGCAGTGGCTATGTAGAAAAGATGTATACAGATTTAACAAATATTTATTTATTTATTTTTTTTATTATTGAATGAAAAAATCACTTTCACACAAGTATCAGGGTCTCTTCTGCACTCCAAGACAACAAAAAGTCTAGCAACTGAATCTCCTCACACACAGTGCATCACCTACTGGACTCGAGATATATATATATATATATATATATATATATATATATATATATATATATATATATATATATATATATATATATATATATATATATATATATATATATACTCTGCTCTCCCAGATGCAGAACTGGTGTAAGTGAACACTGTGATGTGCATAAGCATGATATAAACATTACTAGGAAGATGTGCTCCCTTCTGCAATCCTACTGGAGCAACTATGAAACCCATCATAAGAATGAACTACTAATAGAACAAACTGACAACACAAGAACAAGAACTAATGTAATTAGAGAGAGAGAGAGAGAGAGAGAGAGAGAGAGAGAGAGAGAGAGAGAGGAGAGAGAGAGAGAGAGAGAGAGAGAGAGAGAGAGAGAGAGAGAGAGAGAGAGAGAGAGAGATTATGTCTATATAAAGTTGGATGAAACAGACTCAATAGAACAACTAAAATACAATGCCTCAATGATTTCTCAGTGAAAAAATGATATACATATAAAAACTGTGTACTGTTTGGGCTGGGATGTGTATGCCAACTGATGCAATGTACACCTATCAATATACACCAGTCAAAGCTCAACTCTGAAAATGTCAATTTTTTAAAACTGAAAACACACTACTCAAAGGTAACACACCTGTATGAAGCAGGCTATAAGGCAATCATGCAATGACAAGCCTCCCTCAACATATGTAAGTTCATTTTATGCAACTTTACATAAAATCCAAACCATTTTCAGCCAAGGTTATTGAACTTAGAATATAACAAAATAAAAATCTACAAAATAAATAACCTTTGCTTTTAATTTCTTACAAGTAGTTCCTTTGTGTTTTTATATAATTTATCAATGAGATTTCAACATTACTGAAATGTATTTTGATACATTACATCATAACTGACAATGAGAATATAAAATCTAATGTCTCTGTATATTTGAGTCTCATTCTTATCATCTCAATTTATGCACTGCTTTCATGAAATATAAGCATACACTAAAGAGAGAAAGGTGCAAGATGAAACATAATAGTTCCAAAAAAGCAAGTTGTCAAAATTAAGAATCACACTTTAAATAAAAAAAATAACATTTTGATTTTTAAAAAGATCCAATAAGATTTCTTTGGAGATCCTTAAAATTAAAGAAATCAATATGATCAGTAAAATGTGAGCTACTGTGCAGTTTAAAAGGCAATAAGTGTCTGGATAGTGCACCTCCACCAATGCATCATTACTGCAATGACAATAATCAAGAATGTTTCTAAGGCCACATTCTGAAGGAAATAGTATGAATTAATGAACCTCAACTTATCTGAATACCTCCTTCAAAGTTGCACATTTGTAAAATTCAGAACAAGTTCTGAAAGTGGAACAGATGAAAAATGAAATGGTGGACTTAAATCTAGCTTTGGTGAAGCTTCAAGTGTATTTCAAAAGATAAAATAAATGGTGAAGATGGTTCATGTCATTAAAATCAACCAACAAAAGCATTGGGGAAAACTTCACTGAAGCAAGTTATTATAAGGACTACTATATTGCTGTACCAAAAACAAAAGTAACATTAGAAATCTGACCTAACTTCCTCAATGTCAAGTGCTTCATGACTGAACTAAACTCACTCCATATCTACTTTCCCATGCCAAATATTCACAGTGCACAAAATGTTTCAAGGTGAAAATTTATGGAACACAAATATCATTCAGTACTCATGACCTTACCAACTTCTATTTTATCCCTACTCTTGGATTCTATATATTTCAAGCACCAAACCAACTACAGTTTGTCATGAGGACCAAAGGCTGCCTTATTGTACTCTGGCAACCTACTCTGACACTATATTACAAACCATGCATGCAGTATGCTATAGGAATGCTTATCACTAATATTATTATATACAGGCACCAATGGCTGGCTGCAGCAGGATTTATTATTTGAAATTCAAAACCAACTATATGTTTGCTGTTGCTGTCTGTATATAAAGGATGTCACATGCACAGTTTCAGACACAATATTGACAAGTAGGTTGCCAGACATGTTATGTAACCTTCAGCCCCCTTTAAACACAACTATAGTGTATGGCACAAGGATTTACACTTAATTTCAGTTTTGCGGTTGGACAAAATATGGAATACGTTGGTGTACTGTAGAAAGTTGCCTGCACCTAATGTCTTCTATGTATACTTATAAGCTTCTGACAGCCAACAACTATACAATATCAGGTATTGTCATAGGTTTCCCTGCCTTCCCTGGTCTTGTATTGTATACATTAATCAGTATAATGAGAAACTGAATAAATGAATAGCAAGTAAATGTAGATCAATAAACAACTAAATAAATAAATAAAATAAATTTAAAAAATAATAAATAAGTAAAAACAAAGGCAAATATCTATTAAGGATCAGAGTAAAATCTTATTTCTAGTTGTTGGTTTAAACACATCCTACTGGACACTTTATAACAGCACTATAAAATTGTATAAGACTCATGATGATGGGTGACATTAATGAGAGAGAGAGAGAGAGAGAGAGAGAGAGAGAGAGAGAGAGAGAGAGAGAGAGAGAGAGAGAGAGAGAGAGAGAGAGAGAGAGAGAGAGAGAGAGAGAGAGAGAGAGAGAGAGAGAGAGAGAATTTTCTTAACAATATAAAATAATAAGAATAAGAATAATGAAGCAGTTATTCATTAATGACTGAAGAAATTAGCAAACGTGGAGACCTAAAAACAAGAAATACCAGTAAAAAAGTTGTTGGCTGTTAGTCTGCAAATAAATAAGTATATGGGGCTGTAGGTAAGGATAAAATATAACTTGATTGTTTACCAAGTCTAGAAATATATAAAACAGTTAAAGACGATCAAAATTTTTGCGTACTAATCGATGAATCACATTATGAAGCCCAAGTGTTGAATTACCATTCCTAACTCATACAGTAATCACCTGCCTCTGGCTGGCAAAGCATTTAACTTATCAAGGAAAGTGTACAACTCTCCCCACAAAAACTAATTCAGTCCAACTCATTTCATTCTTTTCCTCAACACAAATAGTTTATATCTTTAGTTGGCACAAAAACTTCATCATGAAAAGTGAAATTGTGAGAGAAATTTTCTATTTCCCTCAGGCATCACCTGCATGGCATCATGTAACACTAGTTTGTACAGAACAAAATGTAATTATAGTAGATACCTGGAATTCAACAAGTGCCAGACCAATGTTAATATGAATGATAGTCTTTCAATTATATACAGAAAAAAAATCTTGAAATAAATGTTTGTAATCTTAAGCCTGAAAATCTTAAGACACCACTGGTTTACAAAAAAAAGTTAAATAATATAGTATAGTATAGTAAATAATAGTATGCTTTGTTCACAACTGTCATAATAACTTTGCTATCCAAGAACATGTGAAAATGGAAATGCTGCCAATGACAAATGCTCTCTCTACATATTCCTGTCTTCTTTTTTGGAATGTGTGGCAAAGCTACTTTATCCTTACCATAACCATTAATTAATTTTAAGATACCAACTATATACATTTGGATAATCCAGTATCTTATAATTAAACAAGGATTTTGGTAGGAATGCAATGTTAATTTGGTGCAAATCTCAAAACAAAGACAAAGACCAATTAGCCATTGGCAGTGTTACCATGTTAGCATTTCGTAAGTGACATAATTACTGTGACAAGAGTTAGTGACAAATCACAGATAAGAGGATGCATTCACAAAGCATGAACATAGGGAATACTGTTTTAAATACATAAATAAATACACTGATCACTTATTATTAGATCTAAATACCGAGATTAATAAAATATCAATCCAAAAATTAACATTACCACTGATAAAAGTCTGCTCTTGCTGAAATCAGGGTCTACTTCAAAGTAGTATTGCTTGAATTACTTACAAGAGTACTGCATAATGTTACACTAAGGAAGCTAAAATTTCCATAAACCCATTATTGATCAATGAATATGTTTTCTTTTTTTGCAGATTTAGTTTATGACAGACAGCAAGCATAAATAAAATGCATTAGAAAATTATGTAAATCAAAAGCCATTCTAAAATGCATTTTTCAAACTGTGCCCTATCATAATCCTTAACAGCATTTAATGAAAATGAGGCAAACTTTTGTGAGTGATGTTAGACTGTCATTATTTGGAGCAATTCTTTACAACTCAAATAGAAATTAATTAGGGTCAGACTAGATCTATGGACTTAAAAGGTGTAATTAATTATTGATGAATTTTTTTGGAAAGTGTAAAAATGTATTGTGTCTATGAAATGTTACCCTGAGCCTGAAGTCACAGGTCCTGCATTTTGGTACCGTAATTCTTAGATAAAGCTTTAAAATGGTGGATCAGTTGTCCTTTTATATTACTCTTTATTAAAAGAAAAGATGAAAAAATCAATGGACTGAACAACAAAAATAAAACATGCATCAATGATGTAATGATACAGAATATGTTGGTAACACAAAAACAGAACATTGATTAAAGCCTTTTTATGCATTATATATATATATATATATATATATATATATATATATATATATATATATATATATATATATATATATATATATATATATATATATATATATATATATAATCACAGGCCTTTTGCTCATTTATATATGTTGACAATGTTGGAGTTAGTACACCTTGACCTTGCTTGTAACCTAAAATCCAGTTTCAAACATTTTGTGAAAAATTTTGATGTCAATTAAAACTAACAAAAATACAGATTGTATCTTACCATGAAAGAGTACCATATGTTCTGTACTAAAATCACAGATGTTTGTGAAATTAAAAATAAGCAAAAAGATGAAATGACAAGGAAAGTGATCATTTCCATCATTCCTAGGTAAAGAACAATTTCTAGTGCAAATCATGAAATTCCAACTGGACATCACATAGCTTGGCAGTTTGTTGTCACAAATATACACACCTTTGATAACTATTTCAGTCAAAATTTGGATAGATAATGCTAAACACTATTCAGTCATACAATAATTAAATGTTGCTTTCAGAATAGATGTGACTTGACAATAAAAAGGTACTAAGAAAAGTTTAAGCTATCTTATAAAAAGATGCACTAAAAGCTGTATCTCTACTTATAAGACAATTATTTTGCCCCATATAAGTCTCTTCCTCTTCTGCAGGGGGTGGAAAGAGAGAGAGAGAGAGAGAGAGAGAGAGAGAGAGAGAGAGAGAGAGAGAGAGAGAGAGAGAGAGAGAGAGAGAGAGAGAGAGAGAGAGAGAGAGAGAGAGAGAGAGAGAGAGAGAGAGAGAGAGAGAGAGAGAGAGAGAGAGAGAGAGAGAGAGAGAGAGAGAGACAGAGAGAGAGAGAGAGAGAGAGAGAGAGAGAGAGAGAGAGAGAGAGAGAGAGAGAGAGAGAGAGAGAGAGAGAGAGAGAGAGAGAGAGAGACTGTAATAGCATAATTATTCAAACATCAACATATTCAAGTGAGACTTCGATTTCCAATGAAAGTGAAGTAAAATCCCTGAAATGTGGAGTGGCTGAGGCAGTCAAATGCAGCAGTTAGGTGGTCTTGCCATGTAGAAAGAATAGCAGAAAAGGAATGACTAAGAGAGTAGAAGAATGTGGTAGAAGTAATTATGGAAGAGGACTTCAAGTAAGGCAGAGAGACAAGGTGCTAGAGTATTTGTTGAGAAGAAAATGAGAGGAGAATGCGAGGATTAGGGCTTTTAAGGATGAAATGTAAAGACAAGAATAAAAAGAGGCTTGTCACTTCTATCTCTCTAGGGAAGTTCTTACGGAAAGGCATTGGATATAATTGAAATAACACAGGATTCTTTTAAATATAGATGAGGAGCCTTCCTTTAGATATATTTATAACAAAACCAAATTCTAATGTATCATAAAACATTTGAATGTTGGTCATTTTGCTTGTTGAGGATAAACCACAAGGGAGATCCTGTATCACAATTTAAGAGAATATCATGTTATTTCTATTTAATTTAAAGACACTGGGAAAACAAAAATGCCACTGTTATGTGCCAATGCATAATAATAATAGTTAAAGCATTTTCTTCCTTTATGTTTTGTGGGGTGTGTGAAGATTTATAAATCTTCTGGTGGTCAGTTCTGATTCCTTAATGAACTTGTAGGATTGTGGAGATAAGTTGCCTTCACAATCCTACAAGCTACTGAATATTCAGTTCTATTGAGCAGGCGCACCATCAGTGTGCTTCATCTAATAAAATTATTATAGCTCAAAATTAAACATTTTTCCCTCATATTATGTGAGTTGTGCTTATAAGCACTGGCCTCATTGAGATGTATGGTAAAAAGACGAGGAAAGAATTTATGTAACATATTTATATTGCATTGACTTTTCACCACAGCCATATACTGTCTTAGCAAGACTTTCAATTCAGTTTCTAGTAATACATTGTTTACACAATTATGGGGATAAAGTATGCAAATAATAAGTAACATTAATATCATGTCTGTGGTGGCAGCACTTCTGCAGTATCTACCTTTTATTAAACAGAATAGCAATAATCTTGATATTTGTGGATGATCCAGGTACTGTTCTGGTAAAGTTATGGCAGTAGCAGTGAATAATAAGATATCATCATGACAGATAAGAATGTATGAAACAAATTGTCAGGAGAAAACAATCTCGGGGAAAAAGAAAAAAAAAAAGAGATGAGATGATATTCCAAAAAAATATAGAATCACACTGGTGAAGCATAAGAAAGTGAATCTGATTATTCTGAAAACATTAATATTAAAAAAAGAAAGGCTACAGAGAGCACTAGGACAATAAAAGATAAAAAAAAATATTCCCTTGCATCACATAAAGGTGTATCTAAGGAATAAGCAGAATAGAAATACTTCTTTTTGTTTATCAAAAGAAACAAACAACCCTAGTAAACACATCTTTATGGTATATGCAGTTCTATAATAATCCTATGAAACATATGGTACCCTCATCCTTTCTATTTCCTACACAGTCACAATTACAGATGTGTTTGAGTGCGAGTTTGTATCTGCTTTGTAGTGGCTATTCCATTTGTGGAGATACCAGCCTGGTGTATAGTTAGAGGGATGGTCACAAAACCTTAGTCATACCTCCTTACTCATCTCACACTTGCCTTTGATGTATGGAATGAAAACTGAAAGGGAGTTAAATCTTCCAATCCAGACAATTTGGTTGGCTATGCAATAACAAAGGATGATAGTAAGAAATTATTAGTGATATGTAGCAGGAAAAGTGAAATGGATGTATAGTGAAATGGAACACCAAAATCTGAGTTTTTTGGGGAAGCAGAGAGAGAGAGAGAGAGAGAGAGAGAGAGAGAGAGAGAGAGAGAGAGAGAGAGAGAGAGAGAGAGAGAGAGAGAGAGAGAGAGAGAGAGAGAGAGAGAGAGAGAGAGAGAGAGAGAGAGAGAGAGAGAGAGAGAGAGAGAGAGAGAGAGAGAGAGGGGAGGGATGACAAAGGAGAATAATGATTGTAAAGCAGGTAATAGGACTAAAAATTATTCATCATTATTTTAAAAGGTTTTATACATACTTTCATGTGTCTGCCTTCTTCAATGAATGGTGGCTTGAAGCTGCAACAATTCCTGGCAGCCTCCCTACACAATTTTAGACCTCTAAGGTCCCACTTGACCACTTCATTCCAAGATTTATTGCACCAAACTCTAAGGATGTGAGTGACATAATAAATAAAATTTAAAAAATACACAAAGAAAGAGAACAACAATCAAAACTTGTATTGTCCAGAATGGCAGAGCTGTGGACTTTTGTCATAGCCATCCCAATGGAGGGAGTTTCTGGAAGGTATAGTGTCAGAAATATAGACAAGTGGATACACAGTGCTTTCTTTTGCAATGAGTGCTAATAAATGTTGTGATACTACTCTAGGTAGCTCAAGTGTTTCAATTACTTATGCTAAATTTTCTTAATATTTGCAAATTTCCTGACTGTAAATCTGAAGTAATAATACTTACTATAACTTCAGAGAGAGAGAGAGAGAGAGAGAGAGAGAGAGAGAGAGAGAGAGAGAGAGAGAGAGAGAGAGAGAGAGAGAGAGAGAGAGAGAGAGAGAGAGAGAGAGAGAGAGAGAGAGAGAGAGAGAGAGAGAGAGAGAGAGAGAGAGAGAGAGAGAGAGAGAGAGAGAGAGAGAGAGAGAGAGAGAGAAATGAGCACAGCATTGGCATTATTTGGTTCATGGATATGAATCTTCAAGTGACACAAAAGTACAGGAACAACAGTACCTATCTTGTGCTCTCATGTCCTGCAGAGGGAAACTGTGCACTCATTACATATCCATGTCCTTCAGAATGTGAGTGAACATAAAGATGAGTTATTTTCTTTAAGACTAAGGAATAAAATCTGACAATCAAGGTGTACTTTATCAAGTGATAGTATAAGATGAAAAGTAAGGCCAAGGTGTACCACTGTCTCACAGGCCATGAATGTACTCATGAAAAAAATATAAATAAATAAATAAATATATAATAATAATAATAATAATAATAATAATAATAATAATAATAATAATAATAATAATAATAATAATAGTAATTAATAAATAAAAAAAATAAGCAGTCTTATCTTTCTTGATTACCTAATTACCCAACAAACTGGGAGCCACAATTTCAAATAAAATACTAAAATACTTAAATCTTGTCACTTAATATATATTTCTTTGCAATTCACATTCCTCATAATAATATCACCATAAGTGTCTAGGGTATGTGTCACTGCATTATCATTTACTTAAATATTTAGATAATTTATCTGTGTAAATCACAGTTCGTATTTTTCCTTGTATATATATAACACTCATTTTCTTAACAAATACCAATAATATTTGACACGATGGTTCAAGGGTTCTCACACTCCTTAGCTTAGTTCACAGGAATCCAAAGTGTCACACATGCTATTCGAAATTCACAGAACTTCTTAGCGCGCTTTAAGAAATTCACAGAACTTCCAAGCAAGTGTCTATTGATAATTAGATATAGAAGGCAAATTTGTAGTCCTCTTGGTTACGTGGTCAGCATCCCCCAGTAACCAACATTTGCACTTTTCACAACCTCAACACTTCTCACACACATTAGAAAAGGCAAATAAGAGTATTTCACTGTGCCACAGTTTCAGCCATGGCTACACTTTTGGTTTCTACACCAACTGTCTGGGGACTTAGTACTGAGGAACGTGATATAGAAATATCTACATCCACAGGATGAGGACTACTGTTTCTTTTTCCAGTCCTGGCTATCGACACAGAAGTGTTTGTAGAGGTCGTCATCTTAGCCAAGGACTCAATAGAATCAGCATCTAAATGGCGGGCTAAGTCTTCCATTTGATTTAGTCCTGTATAAGTAACATGTGCCTCACTGTCTCTGTTGACACTGTTTCCAGTGCTTTCTGCGGCAGGAGTTGGCTGGGCAGGTTGAGCAACGGACGTTGGTGTGGATGACCTTTCCACCACACCTCCGGCACCTCCTGCACTATTTCCCGGAGGTGGCCGCCCATACAGTAACGCATGGAGACTTGGTGAGGAAGAGCGATTGTCACGCCAGGATGATGGACCTCCGACTCCCTCTCCCTCATCTAGGAACCGGTCCATGTAGTCACTGCAACACCCACAAATAATCACTACACTCACATATAAAGCTGTATCACTGTCGTAATCCTTAAGATTATAAAAATAAAAACTATATGCAGTATTTCCTATTTATTTTTCCTAAGTTAAAAGAATAAACAGCATAATTAAGAAAGAAAAAGCATAATTAAAACAATAAATTAGGAGTACAAAAGAACAGATTAAATCTTTTAATTTTAAATGCTAAAACTATGAATTACGACAAATGAATATTTCAAATTTGCAAATGAATAATGGATATAGAGTAACTAATGTGGATCACATACAGTATAAAACTAAATGAGAAATGAATACTTAATTAAGCTGAATGTTATCCTTACTCGCATATCTATGTAAAACTCTTGCAATGATCATTACATTAATACACCAAGGAAAATGAAGCACTTCAATAATTAATTTCTATTCTTTTCTAAGTCTTGCGTATATAAATTGAAAGGTGGTTCCAACAAAATTAAACTTACGTAGTGCCAGGATGAACGATGTACTTCTTCTTTTCAATTCTTGTTTTAGTTGCGAAGAGATCGTGTCGTTCAGTTTTCTTCCAGAGATAATAAAACTGTACTAATTCACCCACTGATCTCGTTCTAACCTGGTAAAAGAAAACAATAAAATAAATTAATACACAAAAGAAAAAAAAATTTCAAGGACATATAATAATTACCTCCTGGTGATAAAATCTACTTCAGATACCTAAAATAAGATTGTTGGGTACTAACTTTCTACAAATATGAACAATAATACTACAAACTATTTTTTTCAAAGGAATAGTAACTCAGCAAAATATGTGTTAACTGTCACAATGTGAAAATAAATTGAGTAGTTCATGTTTATTGAAATCAATATACCAATTTGAGAGAGAGAGAGAGAGAGAGAGAGAGAGAGAGAGAGAGAGAGAGAGAGAGAGAGAGAGAGAGAGAGAGAGAGAGAGAGAGAGAGAGAGAGAGAGAGAGAGAGAGAGAGAGAGAGAGAGAGAGAGAGAGAGAGAGAGAGAGAGAGAGAGAGAGAGAGAGAGAGAGAGAGAGAGAGAGAGATAGCAAATTTATACAGCCATTTACATACTTTATTTTGTTGGATAAGATGAAAATCTTTTCCATAAGTTTTCAAGCCATTTTCAAAATTTCTACACTCTTCCTCAGACCACAGAGTCATCGTTGAGGCCAGTGGGGTAGGATTCATGCGATGCCTTCGTAAAGCTTCATCTACATTATATCCACATTGGAGCAGCAAATATAAAGCCTGTTGAAAATAAATAAATAAATAAAATTAGTTAAAGTGCAATCTTTTAAGGTTAAAACTTATATTTCTTATAATCGGCACAAATTCTTATCAACTTGCAAATTCTATAATAAAAGTATTTTACTGATGTGGGCCTTAATAATCAAAATCTTCTCTTACACTACAGTTCACATTCTCTACTTCCTGTCTAAGATTATTATAAGGAATAAAGACATACATAGTCAATAATAAGGCTTCTTCATAGAGACTTATCTTTCTTGTTTTTTATACACATGAGGCATGATAAAGTAAATGTAGCATGATCATAAATGATGATAATAATGATAAATATAAATGCATGCCTTTTCCTTCTCATTTTTAAGCATTTCCTGCTAATTCACTTATTTGTGGAAATGTAACATAAATACAGTAAAATCCCTCTCATCCGGCATTCGAGTATCTGGCAGCTTCAAGTATCCGGCACATTTTTCCCCGAGCCTTAAAATCAATAAAAAATCAATGTGACTCATAAAATTGATTAAAATTCCCGCGCGAGGCATACTTTGTCCCCTCGCCACCAGAGCGCACTGCTTCCTGCCACCCGCAGCCCACTGCACTGTGTTTACTCAGTGACTCAGTCCCGCGTGTGCACTGTTTATCGCCTGACGCCTTCATCATGCCTAAAGTTGTAGAAAAGAAGAAGCGTGTTGTGCTTACACTTAAGCAGCTGATCAGATCAGCTGATCTTTGTTATGGTAAGATGCGTGAGTGTAGGGTGGTGATTGTGGACATAATTTCACTTCTATTCAAGTATCCGGCATGTCGGCAGTCCCGTTGATGCCAGATAAGAGGGATTTTACTGTATATCATAAATACATCTAATCACTGTACAAACACATAAAAACAAAGTAATATTTATATATCAAAAGTAGATTAGGAATTATTTGCATAATTCCAATATATACTGCATAACAGATCTTCCTCCTCCACTTACTTGTTCATCATCCCGAACGTGCTTTCCAAGGGGAATGGCTGCAACACCTTGTGAGCCTGGTGGGGGATGACTAAGGGCTCGTAGGTATTCCTCAACCTGCAATGGAGCAGAAGCCACTATGAATGACTTTCATAATAAAATGAAAAATTCATGGACATTGATATTATATGACAGTCACTATAATAATTCTAAAAAGCAAGATTTTACATCATCTTCTCATTCCAGACCACAGCATTCTAACACATATGGTTCCATACATGCCTTTCAGGTCCACAATATATTACCTGCTTTGGACTTAATTTCCCAGGTTCCCATAAAAGTTTGTCTTCATTTTCATATGGTGGGGTTGCACCATAAGCTTGCAAGCCTTCCGGAACTTGCGCTTGGTAAGATGAACCAATCATAATGGTTTTATGCCAATCTTCTTCTTCACCTGAATATTCACCTTCTTCTTCCTCTTCATCTTCACTTTGTTGTCTAGAGCTTCCAGTAGATAAAATTCCTAGAGGCTTGTGACC
Source organism: Scylla paramamosain (assembly GCF_035594125.1). Classification (NCBI taxonomy): domain Eukaryota; kingdom Metazoa; phylum Arthropoda; class Malacostraca; order Decapoda; family Portunidae; genus Scylla; species Scylla paramamosain. Next base: position 4,509,027 of record NC_087157.1, on the reverse strand, counting down.
TGCAAATGAAAAGTAAAGCTCTTACATGACAAAGTTCACTATATTACCTTGCCATCCACACAAGACTTCAACAGCTGATATGCATACAGAATATGCAGTTGATGCATGATAACACTGGAGAAACATTAACATGAATACTTAGCCATTTGATAAGGAAAGAATACACAGCTTCACCCCCGCCCTTTTTTTTTTTTTTAGGAGGGACACTGGCCATGGGCAACAAAAATCCAATAAAAAAAAAAAAAAAAAAAAAAAAAAGCCCACTGAAATGCCAGTCCCATAAAAGGGTCAAAGCAGTAGTCAAAAATTGATGGATAAGTGTCTTGAAACATCCCTCTTGAAGCAATTCAAGTCATAGAAAGGTGGAAATACAGAAGCAGGCAAGGAGTTCCAGAGTTTACCATAGAAAGGGATGAATGACTGAGAATACTGGTTAACTCTTGCATTAGAGAGGTGGACAGAATAGGGGACAGAATAGGAGTAAGAGAAAGAAAGTCTTGTACAGCGAGGCTGCGAGAGGAGGGGAGGCATGCAGTTAGCATGAAAATAGTGGTAGAAGACAGCTAGAGATGCTACACTGCGGCAGTGAGAGAGAGGCAGAAGACAGTCAGTTAGAGGAGAGAAGTTGATGAGATGAAAAGCTTTTGGTTCCACCCTGTCTAGAAGAGCAATATGAGTGGAACCCCTCCCAGACATGTGAAGCATACTCCATACATGGACGGACAAGGCCCTTGTACAAAGTCAGCAGCCGGGGAGGCGAGAAAAACTGGCGGAGAAGTCTCAGAACGCCTAACTTCATAGAAGCTGTTTTAGGTAGAGATGAGATATGAAGTTTCCAGTTCAGATTATAAGTAAAGGACAGACTGAGGATGTTCAGTGAAGAAGAGGGGGACAGCTGAGTGTCATTGAAGAAGAGGGAATACTTGTCGGGAAGGTTATGTCAAGTTGATAGATGGAGGAATTGAGTTTTTGAGGCTTTGAACAATACCAAGTTTGCTCTGCCCCAATCAGAAATTTTAGAAAGATCAGAAGTCAAGCGTTCTGTGGCTTCCCTGTGTGAAATGTTTACCTCTTGAAGGGTTGGACGTCTATGAAAAGACGTGGAAAAGTGCAGGGTGGTATCATCAGCGTAGGAATGGATAGGACAAGAAGTTTGGTTGAGAAGATCATTAATGAATAATAAGAAGAGAGTGGGTGACAGGACAGAACCCTGAGGAACACCACTGTTAATAGATTTAAGAGAAGAACAGTGACCATCTACCACAGCAGCAATAGAACGGTCAGAAAGGAAACTTGAGATGAAGTTACAGAGAGAAGGATAGAAGCTGTAGGAGGGTAGTTTGGAAATCAAAGCTTTATGCCAGACTCTATCAAAAGCTTTTGATATGTCCAAGGCAACTGCAAAAGTTTCACCAAAATCTCTAAAAGAGGATGACCAAGACTCAGTAAGGAAAGCCAGATCACCAGTAGAGCGGCCTTGACAGAACCCATACTGGCAATCAGAAGGTTGTGAAATGATAGATGTTTAAGAATCTTCCTGATGAGGATAAATTTAAAAAAACTTTAGATAGGCAGGAAATTAAAGCAATAGGACGGTAGTTTGAGGGATTAGAACAGTCACCCTTTTTAGGAACAGGCTGAATGTAGGCAAACTTCCAGCAAGACGGAAAAGTAGATGTTGACAGACGGCTGAAAGAGTTTGACTAGGCAAGGTGCAAGCATGGAGGCACAGTTTCAGAGAACAATAGGAGGGACCCCATCAGGTCCATAAGCCTTCTGAGGGTTTAGGCCAGCAAGGGCATGGAAAACATCATTGCGAAGAATTTTAATGGGTAGGCATCATTGCAAAGAAATTTAATAAGTAGAACATCATTGCAAAGAATTTTAATAGGTAATACCTAGCTACCCATGCCACATGCACAGTTCGTACATGTGGCATGGGTAGGGTCTGAATGAAAAGGTACAAGTACATGTTTTGCTGTGTCAAAAGGCTATCCAGTTTTGCATATTTTCATTTCAATTTAGTTTTATTTATTTACCTATTTATTTATTTTTAATACTAAATAAAGTGGCTGTACGAGTAAACATGCACATAGGTTTTCTTTATTTCTATAATGAAAGTTGGGGGAGCTGGGCAATATTTCTAATGGACACCAAATATCTATGGATTTTCATCACTGATGGATGTGTCTGTCTGTTACCTAACCCTCTTGAATGATGAAAGACAACTGTATTATTATTATTATTATCATTATTTTTACTTTCTTCTGGGTTTCTGTGGTGATTCAGGGCTAAGAAAGTGTCTTCTACAGGAAGACTTTGGTTCTGGCATTTGAGAACTGTCTTCAAAAGTGGATGTCCTTCCTAACCTTGAATCAAGGCAAGGGTTTGAACCTCAGACTACCCATCAGCCCCCATGCATGCATGGTACCCACTGTACCAAGGCAGTCCAAAAAATTAATGAACAAATCAATTCATTAATCAAGAAACAAAAAAACAAACAAAAATAAATAAATTAATTAATTAATTAACTAAATAAAAATAAATAAATAAATGAATAAAAAACTTCCCATTCATAAATTTCAGTAAAATGAGTTGCAAAATGAAGTAATAAAGAACAATACACACTAATGTTAAATAATACTGCAAGTAAGAATAGCTGCAGTCATAATTCACTGAGTACTTACATCTGAGTGATCGGGACGAGGTTGACGTTTGAGTATCACCATTGGTATCCATATCTGTATAGAGCTGGGCTAATTCTGAAGGCTTTTCTCTTCTTTTCCTTTCAGGTTTTACTTCTGGTTTTATTTCCTACAAGTGAGACAAAGACAAACCTCAGCTGATGCATAACATAATCCAAGCATATTACTTTCAACACTGAAGGTAAAGGAAGTGGGGAATGTAGATGCAGGACTGAAACCGAATTGTGGGCTAAGCTATAAAAGCCATATCTGTTTACTGAATACAATGTGTTGCCTGTGTAGAGTAGATGGCAACTTTGCAATCAGTAATAAATTCTATATATAAGACAATTCAAAACAGGTTAAGCACAGAGAAAAGAACATGAAAACTGAACAAATGAATTGGGTCTACATGTTTCAGCATTGAAAGAAAGGCAAGAAGCTTTGTTAAAAGTTATCTAATAGGGGAGTGGATATTTGACATGTGAGAATCAGAAAACTAGAGCATGCAAAGGAAGGATTAAAATAAACTTCTGTTGCAGATGTTCCCCTTTTCTTTGGAACAGTCATAAAATGTGGACAAACTTGTATATTGAAAAATGACCTTTCACTAAATTTGCTTATTTATCTAAATTATAAAAAATTACTTAACTAAGGACTTAAAGATTCTTCTACATGTTACAATAATTCATAAGACAAGACTAATGTATTGACAAAGCTATCAAAGGTGAACAATGGAATAAATCTTTATAAATATGGTTTTACAGCTTACATTTTCAGTTTGTTAAAAAAAAAAAACAAATTTATACAATGAAAATAAATATAAAATTAAATAATTATTATAATTATTAATCATCAAGTCTAGAAAATTAATCAAAGTGAGGATCATCAAACCTACCTTTTCGTGATTATTTACATTTTCTTCTGAGGTAGAAGATCTTGAAGATATAACCTCTGGCTCTTCTTGTTCCTCAACCTCATTTTCACCTTCACCCTCATTTTCTATTACAGCCTCATTGCTGTTCTCATTCTCATTTTCCCCTTGGTTTGCTTCTCCCTCACCATTGGCCTGGTCCTCCGCCTCCCCCTCTCCCTCCTCTGGTGGGTAGCCGCCGTACATGGCTAATAACTCAGCAATAGGCATGTCTTGTTCCTGTCACAACAAAAGTTTGCCAAGTGAAACCTAAAAAAAAAAATGGTCACATGCAAAAGTAGATATAAATTGCATATTTTCTAGTATAAAATCCACACCTAAGAGATAATATAATGATTTTTTATTGGTTCAACAGAGGAGAAAAGGTCCCACACATCAATATCACACACAATACTATAATAAATAAGTGTTTCAAGACGCTTATCTTTCAATTTTTTACTAACACTTTGGACCCTTTTCTGGGACTGGAATCTCAGTGGGCTTTTTTTAATTGGATTTTTGTTGCCCTTGGCCAGTGTCCCTCCTACATAGAAAGAAGTTTTCAAAGACCACTGCTTGCCACTGGAAAGTAGCAAGAAATTAAACATGTTGGTATGTACAAACATGTGTTTCATCATGATCACCGTTTAATATAAAAGAGATGATTATCAATTTCTTAAACATATAAAGACATGGCAATGACAGTTTGGCAAATAATACCTTTATCCTCATTCTGAAACCTTACAATTTAAAACTGGTCAGTTACAGTCAGTTCAGAGGATGAAGTCCATTCAAGGTGTGGCAGATTCTGGAATTCCCATGAGTGCGACACTGCCAGTTCGTCCGCCAATTATCGGATTAACAGTCTGTCCCCCTTCCTTCACCTCTCTCTCTCTCTCTCTCTTATATATTTATTATTCATATTATATTTATATAGTATTTATTTATTATCAATTTTCAACTTTTTTCCACACCATTATCGGATTAACGGTCTGCCCCCCTTACTTCACACTATTTATCTCTCTCTCTCTCTCTCTCTCTCTCTCTTATATATATTTATTAATTATATTATATTAATGTAATATTTATTTATTATTATTTTTCAACTTTTTTCCACACCATCTATATATAAGTTTCATCCAGATATACAATGTTTTGAGAGGCCTGCTTGACTTTTATATGTCTTGCAAAAACGAGCTCCTGCAACATCACTCCTCTCCATCAGGAATTTGCGGCCATCAACCTTGGCATATTTGAAGCCATTCTCCTGCAGAATCTTGCAAAGGAAGGTTTTGCAGCCACTGAAGGACATTTTTTCCTTCAGTTCTTGAATTTTTTAGCAGTGTTGGAACTTCATGCCTCTCATAAAATGCCAAGACTGTTCTTCTTACAACACAAAAGTCACATCATCAAAAAACACATCAAAGTCATCTCAAGTAGTGACAGGTGCAGAATATCTCCTCTTCTTTGGTGACAAAAAGACAGTCCTTTCTGGTGATGTCTGGCCTCGTTTTGAGCAGATTCTTTGAACAGTTTCCTCAGAAACGTTGGCGTCTTTTGCAGTTCATGCAGTTGCTTTAGAAGGTGGGATAAGGAATCCATTACAAGCTTTCTCTTCAATTAAATACTTGTTGACATATTAAAGCATTTCCATTTCCCTACTATGCAGGCCCTTGGAACGTGAGCGAGTTGGAGTTGTAGCTTCCATCATGGGTGGTGGCCAGAAAGGAAGTGAGCAGTCTCCCTCAACACATCTATCATTTTATTCTGTCACTTCTTCAAAATCCCTTTCCTACTGCTCCTCCTTCTCCTCCTTCAACACACACACACACATACACACACACCTATGAGGGAGTGCTAATTCCTTTTAATGATACCCCACCACCACCACCATCATTACCTGGACAACGTCGCAACATGGGAAAAAATATTTGCCACATTATAGAATTTGTACAAATCGTAGTTGTAATCCTATGTAGCTATGTAGCTTCCTTTACTATATACAGAATACATAAAATATCACTTTCAAATAGCACATGGAGGGGAAACAAAAGAGAGAAGCCCATGTATGAAGGTTGATTTGGCAGCAAGGCTAGAGGTAAACCACCATACTAACCCCACCTTGAACGTACTTCTTGCTGTGAACATACTATAGTAAATGACTATCTACTTGTATTTACAGTTACAGGAATCTGACGTTTCATGTCACTATGATTTAGAGAGTGATGAAGGATGTGAAGTATCTCATTCAGCATATACATATATCCAGAATGACTAAGAGTGAAGAATCTTGCTCAGCATATCCATAATGAGTAAGAGTTAACACTCAGGAACACTGTGCAATGAGGATGAATGGAAAAGTAATTAAAGAATATGCTAATGTGTGTGCAAATCAACTTCAGAAGCGAAAACCAGGCAGAGAAGAAAAGTTTACCTAGGAAAATGACCTACACCAATTATACTGCCATATTATACTTAATATCACCACTTCATTTCTACTTAACCATAGACAGCAGTCATATGATCTAATGTAAAGGCTATGTGATTTGTTTTAAAAATTTCTCTCCCCTCTTCCTGTTGTGGAGGAAGTTTTCAATTTCACCTGCAGAAAAACTAAGTGACATAATGGAAAGACCTACATTTCATATTTTATAAAGCACAATCAAAAGCTGGTGGTCTTTCATACAATCTCATGAACAAACCTTTTCTAGGTTGTCAATCTCCTCTTCCCGGTCGGGGCCTTCCTCCATATCCTCTTCCTCATCTAACGTTCGCTCGTCATCGTAATCATCGACGAGCATTTCCGCTGTGGGTTCAAACTCTCCGTCTCCATAATCACCCGTGTCACTCTCACTGCCAGTTGTCCCTGCACTCTCCTTTTGCTGTAGAATTAAGAACAGAAAAATGTTAGAATTCTCAGTTGTGCACAAGAATATTCATAATTGTCTCAATGGAAAACTTCCACTACATGACAAGCAAAACAGCTAAAGCTACCTCAGTCATACTACATGACAAGCAAAACAGCTAAAGCTACCTCAGTCATGTGTCTGGTACTTCTTGGCATGAAATTATGAACCTGCATAAGAAATTATCTATTCATCTATATACAAAGCCATCAGGAAGGTAGCAGGGAAAAAACTTCCTTTGCCCCAACACTCACTCCCAAATCCATTGTGGATTAATCATATAAAATGATGTGTTTTTGCTTTTACTCCTTCTGGTTCATCACATCATAATATTTTACAAAAAAACTGCACTCCCATGCAAATTAAATTGTCTTTGATCTGTAATTAAGCTTTTAAAAGTGAAAAATACCTTCTCCCCAGTACTCACCAAGCAAGCAACAGTTTTGCATGCCTAGGGTTTTCAACATGCTAAGTTATCCTTTTGAATGTATATACTTCCTTCCCAACAAAGATGACCATCTGCAATGTCACCAAGAAAATTCTCCATGCTATTACTCAAAGCTCTTTATTTCAATCAATTTTCATTGACTTGCATGATTTATTTAAATATTTGATAATTACTGTCTTCTTTCAATCACTTTTTCTGCACAGGTTTCATTTAGTTCATCATTTGGTTTCTATAGCAAAGGAAAAGCTTTGCCCACCCACTGAGACTGAGGTAGGAAACCACATTCAGCTATCACATATTCACCCAACATGGCAACTCATTTGAACTGTGTTCAATATTCTTCATTAGATATCCTCATTAAATGCAGATATGGGAAGAGGTCTAATAGTGACATCAGATGTAAATTCATCAGATATGAACACATGCAATGCAAAATATTATTCTATTAAAGGTGATGTCTCCAGTTTCATACAATAAGAATGTGACTGTCTCCATGTGTTTGATCTCATTACTGAAGTATTCTAATCCCAATTTTACCATTTAGTAATTGATAATCGCCAAAGAAATTAATTCTGAAGACTGTTTATGGGATCTGTCACCACCCCCCACATCACAACAGTGCAAACTGTTATTGCTTATGTATGGAATTCCTAGGCTGTATCAATACTCATGTGACCAATCCCATGATGGCATGGTTTCAGTGTCCACAAGTTGTTTATCATTTTTCAAAGCCATATTTTTGGCACCAACTTGTCAACTTGCCATCAGTCACCATCAAGACTGGGTCTCTCACATTTAGTATAATTTTAAAGGGGGGGAGGTGACCTGACTGGGTTAGTTAAGTTAGGGTTAGCTGGAAATCTTTTTCACTGTTATGTGGCCAAGATTGAAGGACTGCATTTGATTCGTTAGATTTAGTCTATAAGTATTTCTTCAAAGTTACAAGACCTAAAGACAGACATACAGCACGAAGCACAACCATGAGTAAGTTAAAAGAGATGAAATCCTCTCAGTAGTATTGATAGTAAATATGTCTTCCTTTCCACCCAAAAAACTTTCCTTCCAGGTCCTCAAACTTCTTGTACAATGAGAAAGAGGTAAAGCAAAAAACGGGAGTACTATATAAAACCAGTTTTAAGCAATTAAATGCTACTTGTTCACACGTTACTCTTCGTAGAGGTACAATTGTTTCTGACAGTGTGACGACTGCTACCATAGTGACAGGCCTTGGTGATCTACATGTAATTAATGACTTATTGAATTTGCATTTACAACGTAAATCCCGTCCAGAGACTCAATAAACTTTCATGATTAATCATTCTGCCTAACATATCAGACTCTAGTTTACTGTGAGTCTTGGAAGACTCAACTCCTGGCAATAGCCTCATGGCCAGTTTATATAGCATTCATATCAACTCATTATTTCCATAATGCTCCAAAAAGAAGGTACAGCAGCATCACTGCAATAAAACTTCATTCCCTGCTGGATAAGTAAAGATTTACATTACTAAACTTTTTTTTCTTTTTCTGCGGGTGGAAGGGGGCATTACACAGTTGTGTGAAATTTGCATTATATATTTCCATCTTATTTTTTTCCTTCCTTATAAGCATTTTTTTTTTTTTTTCCCCAGGAGGGGGGAGCATGGAGGTGACAGGAGTGCAGGAGTCATATATTCCTAATTTTAACTTTCCCTCCCCCCAAAATGCCTTTCCTGGCATGCTCCAGGCTGATCATTAGAAAGAAACCGAGAAAATGGATGTAAAAGCTGAAGTTGTAGATATACTTTTTTTTTTTTTTTAAGATCTAAAGTTTCACAAGAAATTTTTCTCTGGTATGGAAAATCCACTAATATGTTTTCTTTATCCAAAAAGCTTAACATCAGGCAACACATTTGACCTAACCAAGCTGACTGTACACAAACCATAAAAGTAAGCTAATTACACCCTATACCATGATGCAATATACAAGCCAAAATTGTCCTATTAGAGCTGGCAAGGATTACTGAAGAGTGAAATTTTTTTTTTAAACATAAATGACGAAAAAAAATTGGTAAGTCTAATAAAATGTTCCAATAAAATGTCATTGAGACCAAAAATCCAAAGTCATTAAAGTAGTTAAAAGTTAGGCCTAAGCGTGAAACCACCTCACAGGTAACTCGTACACCTCACCACCCAGCCATGCACTACAGATCACAAGTCCAAGGCACTCTTCAGTACGAGGAACCTGCGAAAACACATCGTCGCTCTCAGGACGCACGAATAAAAAAGTCGCGCCTCCACGCACCTCAATAATTACCCCGCACGTTATCAACACTCCAACCCGCGACTCCCGGGCGACTCTCGGCGTTCCCTGCTGCCTCTCCTGATGGCCAACACCCGCACATGAGCTTCCTTGCCTCCACGCCCTCCTATTATCACACCAGAACGAGATAAGGTAAATTAGGACAAGACGGGCCAATCCAGGTGTCACTCGCGGCCCACCTCGGACACCTAATAGCAGTCACCGCCCCTCGCGCCGCCCAGGCCTCCTCGTCTGCGGTAAAGGGTCGCTGTGTGGTTCGTGCACCCGCTGGTTGAGAGTTGAATCCTTCCTGGTGTGTGTAACTATCATTATTCAGTGTGTCTGTTCCAAGCGCGCCGCACCGCCCCTTCCCCCCCACCTCGGAGTGTAAACAAAGCTATACTCTCACCTCCCTCCACCTCCTCCCAACCCTCGCCGCCCACTCACCACTCTCGCCGACTTCAACAGGGACTAAAGTGTTATTCCACCACCTAATACACACGTGCATTGAACACAATCACCCTAATATAACTATATCAACAAGAATTGATCAAACTTCACCTCCGCCATGTTGGTTTCTGTCGGGGGGACGCCGGAAGGCTACGGCACGTGTGAGGCGGCCTGCCATTGGCCCGCCACCACCCATGCCTGAGTCCTCCCGTCTTACTGGCTGCCTTCCCTCCAATGGGAGCAGGGGCGCCAAACACATGGCGGGACATTCAATTTTTACCTTTGATACGTGACCATTGACATTGACGTGTTATAATTTGTAGGTGTCAGTAATGGCATATTTCTTAAGATGTTATTTGATGTTTTTCTGTATTTGCAAACGAAACATGAATTTGATTCGAATAATGCAATGATATTAGCAAGAATTTAATGTAACTTCTTGTTATAGCAAAGAATTTACCTCACTAGAGATAATTTTCAAAGACAGCTGCATATGTTGCTAAGCTGAATTGATCTCTTAATCAAGTGTTATTGCTTTTCATACAACTTGCTTAATAGAAATAAAACTAGACAGTCAAGTTTCATAAGTCACGTTTGTTGTCAGTTTATAATAATACACGTGCTGAATATCTGCACCCACGTTTGTGAACATCCACATTTGCGCTTGATAAAAAGATGGTACCCTCACCACACACTAGCTTGTGGTGGATATACAAAAGAATAATTGTAAAAAAAAAAAAAAAAAAAAAAAAAGTAACTGAACAGTACTTACCGCTTTGTGATAACGTGGTGTGTTTGGGAGAGGGGGGAAGGAAGCTCTCAGTCACGTAGAGCATGAGTCATCAAGATCTTGTCTGCAGTATAACTTCGAAAAGAAATATTTTATAATCGATTATAACATATAGCTTGCTTTTCTATGTATGGTCCTGGAATAGCTACCGAAGTTTCCAGGCTCAACAATGTAATTACTCTCCCCCCCCAAAAAAAAAAAAAATAAATAAAATATATAAATAAATAAATAATAGTAATAAAAAAAAACTTTCGAGTACTTCATAGCAGAGAGAGAGAGAGAGAGAGAGAGAGAGAGAGAGAGAGAGAGAGAGAGAGAGAGAGAGAGAGAGAGAGAGAGAGAGATAATAATAATAATAATAATAATAATAGTAATAATAATAATAATAACAACAACAACAACAACAACAACAACAATAACTAATGATAATGGCTGACAATGACGATGACAATAATAATAACAATGAAAATAATAATAATAATAATAATAATAATAATAATAATAATAATAATAATAATAATAATAATAGTGATGGTGACATATGTGTACTAATAATATGTGTATGATGCTTATTTCACCATTTTAAATGACAGTCACCATGTAGTATGATGTAGCACAATTTGATTTGCATTACAATATAGGCAGAGGTCAACACTCTCCATCTTGGGACTAAACCAGAGTATTACCAAGCACAGCATAAGGGTGGCAGTGTATCACACCTTTCTTCCTTATGGCCTTCATCATTACTAAACTAACCATTTAGTCAAGTAACTTTCCCTTTAATACTGGTTCCAGAAAACAAAAGTAACTCCAATAACAAATATATGTAAAATTTTCAATTGATTATTTGGAGGTCTTTCAAACAGAATGTTATGTTTCCTTTCTGCTAAGCATTCCATTCTATTCTATACACTACATCCTGGCTAAAATATTTTAAGTAAAAGAACTTTATAACAAAATACAAATATTTATTAATGGTAAAACATAAGATATTACTGAAAAAAATAATTCAAACTTAAAAAGCCATTCTAAAATACTGTTATAAAGGAACACCACATACTCACCGAGCTCCTTGGCTCTACACCTGTGCTAGGCTCATTATTATGCCATTCCACCCAAGGTCACATAATTCATCAACAAACTTCTCATCAATAATCACAGCAGCAACACCTGCTATAACCTGGCTACATGTACATTTACTCTTGTGGTGCTTGCCATCTCCATATCAACATTTTTCCCATATCCTGGCTGCCATCCTAACATATGCATACAAACTGTTTTTTTTAATTGTTACATAGCAATGATATATGCAGTATGAGTATTTATTTATCTATTATCTATTCTTTTTATTTATTTTATTTTTTTATAAAAGTTGAGTAATTTAATTTTTCACATAATCCAAGATTGATGGTTTTAGCCCTTTTGTGTTGGTCATAATGGTGTTTTCAAGTCTTCTATGTTAGGTATACAAGACTCACAACACCTTATGTGACCATCCAGTAAATTAATTTGGCAGTTATGAAGATTTTTAGTTCTCTCTTGTAATTTTGTCCAGACCAATGAGATATCATATCATCAGTTGCCAGATTAATTGGTGGTATACCTGTTCTAGATAGCTCCAATTTATATGTTCAGTTTTACACACTAAGTATTTAAGTTTATGTATACTATTCATGTAGTTTACTGCAGAGGACAAAGGTTCAGTTAGATCTGTGAAGTTCCACAATGTGTGCTTCTCTGACATCCACTTAATCTGTGTTCATGAGAGCATCACTGGCTTTAGATTCATCTCCTGTTTTCAAAACCATTACATTTCACTGAGTTCTTGTTGTTCAATAAAATCCTTCAACTTTATTTCATCGAGAGGAATTATAATGGTTTCGACACCATCTGTCCCTTTCTTAAAGCGGATTAGCTTGTGGTCCTTGAATTCAGTAAGCTGAGCACGTAGGCTTAAGTCCGAATTGACCAGGAACTTCTCCCAACAGCGCTGCCGCAGATCCACAAAGGACATACCTGCATATGTGACAAAATTCTTTATATTAATTTATAACATGCATAGAGATGAAACAAAATTATATATGAAAGTTCTTATAAAATGAGAAAATGCTATAGTCTTAGATGGATGTGTGATCAAATGTCTGATGAGTGCTATTATGAATTGTTCAGAGGTTGGTAAGACTCATTAAGCAATATAGTACTGATTGAGTGAGCAAGTATAATATATAGCTAGTCCCTTTCTATGCACATAAGGGAAAAGATGACAAGCCTGTGTGTGTGTGTGTGTGTGTGTGTGTGTGTGTGTGTGTGTGTGTGTGTGTGTGTGTGTGTGTGTGTGTGTGTGTGTGTGTGTGTGTGTGTGTGTGTGTGTGTGTGTGTGTGTGTGTGTGTGTGTGCATGCTCTGATTTTGCTATATCACATCACCTGCGGGAATGTCAGCCTAGTATATAAATAGATGAGGTGGTAATATGAAAACCATCTACAGACTCCTATCCAAATCAATATTTTCACAATTTATCTTCTCCCACATGAGATGAACACATAACTTTACTATAAATAGGTAAACAGAAACAAAGCAATCTTATGAAAACATGTAGGAAGAGATATATTCTTAATCCAAACATTTTAGATAAATTCAGAATAAATAATTTAACAAATAAGTAACTGAATCTATCTGTCTACCTATAAGGAAGGATCTGGTGAATACTAAGGGACAAGAGCTGAATCATCTGTTTACAGATAAAACACACTATACTACTCTGGTGGCTGATTTAGAGAAGAGCCTGAGGTAAGAATATAGACAAGTAAACTGACCGATACATTTACAAGAAACAAAGAGCAACAGGCATACACAAAAACAGAGATAACAGAAAGGTGGTCAGATTAGTGACCTAAGTATATATATATATATATATATATATATATATATATATATATATATATATATATATATATATATATATATATATATATATATATATATATATATATATCAGCAGACAAAGCACAGAGATAGATTGGTAAGGTTTTAAAGGTAGGTGAAAAATATAAATACGAACCCATGTATGAAGAATTATCTTTCTGGTCAGTCTGATACTTGGCCAACAGTAGAAATATTCCTTTGCCATTTGGAGTTAAAGATCTGTAAAAAGAAAAAAAGAGAAAAAATATCATTAGGTTGCTATTTGTTTTACATACTGACAACTTCTTATGATCAGTTATGGAATGCCACATCTTGTCCTCAGTAAAGTGCATTTTTGCCTTTAATACATCTTGAGAGCCCCTACATACCTTCCAAGGCAAAGGAAGAAGATATAAAACAGCCTTTACATAAATTACTCTAAAATATGCAAAACACAAAAAAATATACGCACTTGAAGACATGAATAAGAGATGACAGAGTCAGTGATGCAGACTGTTGTAAAAGCAATGAATTTTCAAAAGAGGTCTCTTCTGAATAGTGGTCCAGAGTGGTGGCATCAATCCATAGGGCATTGTAATGTCTCATCTTTATACTGTCTAGCACTGAAAAAAAAAAAATGTGCAGTATAAGAAATAACACATTGATAATAAAAAGATGCATAATAATATGTTAAATAAAACAAGAAATCTAACATCTCCGTAATATCATAAATCCAATACTTTCTTCCAAGCAAATGTTTCTTTCAAGGAAATCAAAGATTCCAAGAAACAGAAAACAAAATATTTTACAAAATACATATATGAACAAAACTTAACAACAAGACCTTTCATTCCATGTTATTACTTATTATAACCTTTACAAACAAACAAGAAATATCTACAAATTTCTTTAATGATAAAAGAATGTCATCGTGGTTGTGATTAATAACTAAAACATATCAAAAGACAGGACATTACTTAGTGGAGCATTAATGTGGTCAAATGAAGCCACAAGGTGAATGCTTGTGAGGGCAGCCAGGTTTGCCAGCACAGATTGAGTCTTGGCTGCACGAAGCATTGGCCCATCCAGGTTGTGGACAATAATAAAAAGTGGATTGGCAGTAGCTCTTGAATATACACACTTAATGTACTCTAATTGTTCTGGGACACCACGAAAGCCACCACAGTTATCCAGAATGTCTTCTGTTATGTTATTTAAAATCTGAAATAAAAAATTCATCATTACAAAAATCATCAGCAGCATTACTGGCACCTTGCTCCTCTCTAAATCTTTTACGTGGGACTAACTGCACATAATCTACTATACAAGACTATGACAGAACTGTCGAGCAAGAATGCTCTGCTCAAACATAACTCTTTTGTTCATGCTAAATCAAGCTTCACCCTACCCATTGCCTTACATACAAGCCACTTTCTTCACCCACACCAAAACACGAGTTCAGCAAGAATGTCACTTAGATTTAACATAATAGATAAGGAAGAGGACACAGTACAAGTGGAATCAGTTAATGGATATTCAGATGTTGTCCTTGAGAAAAGCATTGGTTATGATTAAACTCCTGTGTTTGAAGCAACATATATGCAATAGGTAGATGAGTGATGAGCAAAACCAGGTGTTAATTATCCACCTGATCATTATCAACTCATCTTTCATCACACATCTTTTTGTTCACATCATCATCATCATTTGTTATCATCTTATATAATAAGACACACTGTCTGTGTGTGTGTGTGTGTGTGTGTGTGTGTGTGTGTGTGTGTGTGTGTGTGTGTGTGTGTGTGTGTGTGTGTGTGTGTGTGTGTGTGTGTGTGTGTGTGTGTCTGTGTGTACGCGCGTAAGTATGTGTGTGGGTGTGTCAGCTTTTCACAGAAAAGACAGAACAGACTGTGATGAAATTTGTCAGGGAGGTCTCCCTTGATCCAGGGAGTGACACAGGCTATGTCTTAACCACTTCCAACCCAAAACTGTTAGATTATTCAGGCAAACCAGTCACTGCAATCCATTTCTTGATGGTGGTGCAAACTCTGTTTGGTTAGTAGGTTTGCGAAACAAACGAATGACCTGGGGTAATAAACCATGCTTTTTTTACCAGGGCAACACTGGGTAATTAGACTAATGTATCATATGCATAAAGAAACTGGGGTATGCTGTGTATCTGAACTTCATGTAGGAAGGTTGGTGAGGATTGGTCTTCACCCCTTAATAGTCCTATAGGCTAGTACACCCATAATTATAATTAAGAAGAGTATTATGGCAAATTAGTAAAAACACATACACAAGAAAGCTAAAGCACCAAGCTGCTGCAGAGCCATTATGAATTTACATATAGAATAATGTTAAAAGAGTGAGCCTTACACCAACAAGAAGATGAATAATAAATGAGCAAGGTGGACCACTCACCACCATACAACCCTACTACTACTGTATTTAATCTTTTCCAACTAAACAAGACTTAATTCTTCTATACTTATTTCACCCCTCCTGTCTATCTCCCATTAGCTGGTAAGTTCCTAGATTGTGAGCCATTGCTAGTCAGTGTGAATGTGAGTGCAACTGTGTTTATGTGCAGATGCCTTATCTCAGGTATTCCCCTTTATGGGAAGATGTAGTCTAACCTGGAGTATAGATGCACAGATATGCAAGAAGAAAAGAGCACAAGAGGAAGGCATGGAAGACAACCTTCTATGCTGATGATGACTTTATATCAAGTGTATACCTTTCATACTGTAATGTATTGCCCTAAATGATATTATGTAATTTCATACAAATGTAAAATATTATATAGACTATCTACACTATTCAGCTATCAGCTGAGGCTCACTTAACAAAGTGGTCATGAATACACAGGCTTTGGGCAAGCTGAATTTTTAAACTGTGCAAATGCCAAATAAAAAATAAAATCACATAAAATAAGTATCAAATTTATAAATTTCTTTTGTTTCTATGAACTTTTGAATTGCTACTTTAATTCTATAAAAATTCACATTATGCCTTCTTGCATTAACCAGGAACATACTGTAGTCTAACTAAAAAAAGATGAGATAGATTATGTAGTAAGTTCTTACACTTTTTAGAGAAAGTGAAGGGAAGAACCCATTCACTACTATGTGGTCATAATCAGTTAAGCACTCCTCTTGAAACATGGATATAAGCTGTTTTTTACTTCCAAGGCCGTACAGAAACAGACTGAAGCCCTCACTGGAAAAGAGAGGGAAAAATAAATAAATAATAATTATACATTAATGTAAATATTCATTACAATATCACATTATATCAAAATATATCTTTAATTTTTACTTTTATTGTCTTTTCTTCCATCATTAAAGTCTGTATTCTAATGGTATTATTTTTCCCCTTGAAAGGTTCTTTCTCATGTTCCTTCTTCCATATTTCCAAACTTTTAGACAACTGAGCTAAACTGCTTACAATTATTTGACCCTTTCATCATTCATGTATTCAACTTAACACACACAATATCTGAAGTATAAAGGATGCTGCCCTGTGAGAAAATGTCATAATTCTTTGATTTTATGTCCTTTACTTATTCTCTTTTGAATGAACACAGACAAGCAGCTCCATCTTCTTGGATGTGAGCCAAGGATGCTGAATACTATTATGCTAGAGTTACAATATGCTTATTATAAAATTTCATGCACAGTTCTTGCTATTCACAATCCTTTCAATCCTGTTTTACATCTCTCACACAGACTGTACTCTTTAAGTCTGTCTTCTTGTCTTCTAATAGAGAAGTTCCTCCTTTATATCTACATTCAAATCCGACTGAATATAGTCTGAATACTACAGAAAATACAGAAACACCTTACCACAAGAAAGTCATCCATCGTGGGAAGGAGGCAACATGTTCTTGTAGTAGTGCCTGTCTCTCCTTGGGATGAGATGGAGCCAGTTCTGACAGTGCGGACTGTAAGATGTCTGCTGACAAACCTGAGGTCTTGAGGTGACTCAATGTGTGGTCTGATGTGGTTATCTTCTTTGAATTTCCATTGGCAATAAAGTAATCCTCTGAGTTGATAACCTTAAGAATGAGAAAAGAAATATTTCTGGGAAACAGTATCACAAATACCTTATTGGAGATAACATGCAAAGATGACTGGACATTTTTTCCCTAAACTTGGAAACCATAAGAAGTAAAGCAGTGAAAGGTAAAATTGCTACTCAAACCAATATATAAGAATAAAGAAAAAAAAAAACATAACCTATTTGGAAACACAACCTGCTGAAAGAGCAAAGCTTCTGAATATTATATTGTCTCACAACAGTTTTACAGTAGAAACAATCACTTTAGTCCTTTCCTTAAGATGCTTACTCTGCACTAAGCAGTCCCATTCCTTCCAATGAGAAGGTTTCCACCCTTCCATCTGATGGACTGAATGTTGTGACAGGCAATGTTGTATACAAAAGATGATAACATAGATATGATTTCGATTATTTAATGCAATATGTACAAAGATAAATTCTAAATATAGCAAATTATCAATACAAAAGTCTAAGTCTTCATCTTTTTAGAGAAAAGTTACTACTTATGGGAAAGTGTGGAATGCATGGTTATGAAGCTTGTTCAGGCTGCTGCAGGTATTCTTATACTAGGCACATAATGTCAAGCTTCAATAAAAATTAACATAATGTAGGAGCTGTTAAAAGTCATAAGTGTAAAAGGAAATAGTCAATATCCATATGAATCCTCTCTCCTTTTACTCTCATTACCATATGTTTCATCCTCTCTTTGTAATCTAAGAATTATTTAATATCATTCAACTTTGAAAATGGAAAAGGAAATTTTGAAATAATAAGTGTATTAAAAATTTCCATAAGCAAATAGAAAATATTAATATGATATGGTAAAGATGTCATACCAATTGTCTGACTGGTGGAGGCAACCAGGGAAGGCAAAAATTCAACTTGAGACATTCATTTATGCTTTAAGGCAAATACTTCATTGTAAAGTTCAACGATATGTACTGGACTTTTTTTTATATAATCATTATTTTACAAAATAAATTTCAGAATTTTCTTATCCCTACCAAATGTGATTATACTGCAAATCTAAAACTAAACTTCCATGTCTTGTTCATAAAGAGAGAGAGAGAGAGAGAGAGAGAGAGAGAGAGAGAGGAGAGAGAGAGAGAGAGAGAGAGAGAGAGAGAGAGAGAGAGAGAGAGAGAGAGAGAGAGAGAGAGAGAGAGAGAGAGAGAGAGAGAGGTGTGGAGGAAATACATATGTGAATGAGTTACAACTTTCATTGAATGTATATAAACACATACCATATTAACATCCTTAATCTTAGTTGCCCTTCTTGGTGTTCTGGATGGGGTTTTAGGAGTCCCAGGTTTTGTCCTGAGTGTTAGGTGAGGCAGCCTCTTTGGAGTTTTGCCAGGAGTTTGAACAGAAATTTCTTGAAACTCGCCATCTTCAGTTTCACTGTTATCTGCATCAGATTCACTTTCACTGGAAGTGATTTTGTAATCTGAATCCTCATCAGAAGAAAGACCAGTTTCATCACACACCATCTGTGTAATGCCTGTAAAAGCCACAGTTTACAATAATAAAATGTGGCTATAAATTCATCTTTGTGATACATTTTTAATAATAAAAAGATTGTTATTCCAAGAAGAATGGTTATCAACTAAAAAGTAAAGATGCAACGTTAAAATCTTTGTGAGTTTTTACTTTATGTTGTTTACAACTCATTGAAATAAAAATAAAATTAAAAAGTGGAGGGAAGTAATTATTGTTCCTCTCTAAAATGGTGGAGGTAGAAAGAATGTGTAATAATAAAATGTGGATAAGCCTGTTCATTGTGCTAGAATAAATACATCTTCACTAAAAGATGCAAGTAACTGAAGGGAAAGTTAGTAAGGAACTAGGAAGGTGTGGGAAGGGAAAATGTTAGAGAAGAATACTCAGGGATGCAGAGAGAGAGAGAGAGAGAGAGAGAGAGAGAGAGAGAGAGAGAGAAGAGAGAGAGAGAGAGAGAGAGAGAGAGAGAGAGAGAGAGAGAGAGAGAGAGAGAGAGAGAGAGAGAGAGAGAGAGAGAGAGAGAGAGAGAGAGAGAGAGAGAGAGGAGAGAGAGAGAGAGAAAGGGAGGGAGGAGGGGGGGGGGGAGAGAGAGAGAGAGGAGAGAGAGAGAGAGAGATGAGAGAGAGAGAGAGAGAGAGAGAGAGAGAGAGAGAGAGAGAGAGAGAGAGAGAGAGAGAGAGAGAGAGGAGAGAGAGAGAGAGAGAGAGAGAGAGAGAGAGAGAGAGAGAGAGAGAGTTATTAGTAGTCAAGTGCATGCAGATGACGGGAGAGTTCAATAAATTTAGTTAGAAGACTAGGAATAAGATCAAGATGTATATTGTCATCAACCAACAAGAGGCAAGGCACTCACCTTGTATAGTTCTTTGCCAGCTTAAAAGAAAGAGAGATTCAAATTTACAAAGACTAAGTCTCCCTGCTCAGTAACAGAAACACTGATAAGGAATATCAATAGCACAGAAAGCATGGAAGGGTAGCAAACATACTTACGATTCTTTACTCTTTTCCTGAAAGTGTAAGGAGTTTGAGCATCTGGTGCCACAGACAGCCTTCTTGCACTTTTGGGGGTTCTCAAAGTGTCTGGAAATGTACAAATATTGTGTATTACCATTTGAGCTGCATCATCACAAGGAATCTTCTATGTCAAATACCCATTCATTAATAAATGGATATTTAACAAAGAAAGTATAATGCCAGATTTTGTATTAAAATTGTATTGTATTAATGATATAAAAATTAGACACAACAAAGTCTTTTCACAGACATTACATAACTTTATTTGACTCCTATAGTTAAAAATACTAATTACACACTTTTTATGGCTGAATTTGGGGTCTTGTGGGGTCCTTGGTGTACTAGGATGACTTTTGTGGGTTGAGTGGGGGGTGTGAGGTGTCCTTGGAGAATTGCCTGTCTTGGTAGCAGACCCAGCTTTCTCCAACATGCTCAATCTTTTCTTTGGAGTGTGAAATCCAAACACAGTGGCTGTTCTAATGTGGTTTTCTTCGTTTCCCAGCAACTCTAGAAAAAAAAAAATAATAAAATAAATAAATAAAAAAGTAATGATAAAATAAATAAATAAATAAATAATAATAAAAATAATAATAATAATAATAATAATAATAATAACAATAATAATCAAGTTTATGGTGTTTTGTGTTTGTTTCTGATCATAAATTCATAACAATAAATGTTTATATACAGTAGAATCATGAGATATTGTAGTTCACTATACAGATAGAATTTTTACTGTATGGAATTTTAAAAGACCCATGTCACATGCATGCATCTTTTATTATGGTATATACACGAATTAATAAATATATAAACTAAAAATATATTTATTATACATATACATCATAGCTAACCTGTTGGTTTAAAGAAAACATCCCGGTTGTCTTCATCTGTCTCTTGCACTGTAGGTAATTCTACACCATCATAACCAAAGCCATTGCATGAGCTCTGTGTCCTCCCACAATTGCGCTGGGACAGTGGTGCTGAAATTCTAACTACAAGATCATGGTTAGTATTATGATAATGACAATAGATATCGATTAAAAATAAAAAGATCATTACAGAAGCAACACATGATGAAATGGATACAGGGATAGGGACAACAATAATTTCTTCTATCAGCAAAATGTACATTGCCACTATATGTATCAAGGATAAGTGATTGTAGTGTATTGGTTTGGTCACTCAGTTCACATCCAAGACATCCTGGATTTGAGTTCCCAGTCAAATGGAGATATTTTTAAACATGTATTCTTCTATGTTGTGGCATCACGTTCAGAGCAACAGAAAGACATGGAATGTAAACCAAGGAGTGGTGGCCTTGTTAATCCTGACTGTGGCTACTTTTGGAGATGTTTGATTGTTTTCTACTCAGTATTTAAAGATTTTTTTAAACATATATAGCCTTTTTCTTACAGGAACTTAAGAAAAAGTTTCAAAATTTCCATTATATTATTATTATTATTTATTTTTTTTTAAGAGAATCAATGTTTCTAAAAAAAAATAGCAATTTGAAAAAACATGAATTATCAAACAGAAAACATTCAAGCTCAAAGAAACAGAACCATAAATGAGTGGGTAG